>NW_015506269.1:219775-235150 GCF_001515645.1 Sinocyclocheilus grahami | reverse complement strand
TACTACAAAGTAAGTGCAAAATACTGCATCCCAGCACACATGACAGGATGATGCACTGTGTCTCTCTCTCAGTTATCTGGGTGATGTTGTGGCTGAGCAGCCACCTGGAATTTCGAAGAAACAGAAAGTTCGTTTTTTAAGGACTCACTGAAGCCATGATTAAGAGAAACCCAAAGTTTAATAACCGTCTTTGTGAATATGCACCTAACCATCTACAAGTTAGCCAGCTCAAAAGTAAAACTGAGCCTGCAGGGGGCACTAATGCTCTACTCTGTTTAACACATACATAACAGATTGTCATACTTACAATCTTCCTGAATAACAAGCTATGCCATATGGCACTTACACAACTCAATAAACCCAAAACAGTTTTGATATGTTTCTTAACATTAAATACACCACATGCCTCCCCTGAAAATACAACATCCAAAACAAATACACTGTTTTTGTTTTTTACAAATCGACAACAGACAATCAACACAAAACAAATGTCCATACCACAACAAAATAGTCAGGCATC
Organism: Sinocyclocheilus grahami; assembly: GCF_001515645.1. NCBI lineage: Eukaryota > Metazoa > Chordata > Actinopteri > Cypriniformes > Cyprinidae > Sinocyclocheilus > Sinocyclocheilus grahami. The sequence goes on along the minus strand of NW_015506269.1, from coordinate 234,630 downwards.
CACTTTGTTACGTTCCCAGCTAGTCTAGGGTTGGAGGAACAAGTAACAGAATAGAAAAGGTGATGTGTGGAGGCAGCAAGACTCAATTCTCAACCCCCGAGCTTTTTTAAGGACTCCAGGAAGCCATGATTAAAAGAAAACCAAAGTTTAATCACCTTCTTTGTGACTATGCACCCAACCATCTACAAGTTAGCCAGCTCAAGAGTAAAACTGAGCCTGCAGGGGGCACTAATGCTGTACTCTGTTTAACACATACATGACATATTATCATACTTACAATCTTCCTGAATAATAAGCTAAGGCATATGGCACTTACACAACTCAATAACTCAAACCATACTTTTGATGTTTCTTAACATTAAATACACCACATTCCTCCCCTGAAAATACAACATCCAAAACAAATACACTCTGTTTTTGTATTATTATTTTTTTACAAATCCAACAACAGAAAAACAAAACAAATACACTGTTTTTGTTTTTTACAGGTTTAACCTTTGTGGAACTCTTTTTACCCGACAGGGTCGAGTATGAACAGACTCTTTTGATACATCGGGTTCAACCATTGAATTTTCTCTCTCTTTCAACACAGGAGTTTCCTCCAACATCATTCGTGAAGTGTCACACAAATTCTCTGCTGAAAGTGCTTCCGCATCCTGTTCAGTAGTCATTAATTTTGTTGCTCTTAACTGATCTACAGGTTTTTGTAGGACTTTCCCTCCACACTGACCAGATAAGTAACTGGACCTAATGGTCTTTCGATCTCTCCTAACTTCCACTTCTCCTCTCCTCCCCTGAACTGTTGCACAAGTACCATTTGTTGTGGATAAAATACTCTCACACGAGCTAACTTAGATTTTTGTACTTGTTTTTCTTGCATTTGAGAAGAGAACTGAGGTTGTATCTGAGACAACCTTGTTCTAACTTATCTCTTCAGAAACAATTCAGATGGAGGTTTCCCCGTCACAGTCAAGGGAGCATTTCTGTAACTGAATAAAAACCTGTCAATACAATGTTGAAGCGTGATGTCCAACTCTTTTTGTTTTTCCAAAGACTGTTTAAAGGTTTGCACCAGTCTCTCGACAAAACTATTTGAGGCAGGATGGTACGCTGCCGATTTGACGTTTAAATCCATTCATTTCCAAAAAGGTGTCAAACTCTCTGGCCACAAATTGAGGTCCATTATCTGAAACAATTACCTTAGGTAATCCATAATTGGCAAACATACTTCGCATAACCTCAACGGTTGCTTTGGCAATAGTATTAGTCATCAACTTGATTTCTGGCCAGCGTGAATAAGCATCAATGGCCAATAAAAACTTCCCCTTTTCACAGAATGTACTCTCTCCCACGGATATTCAGGTCATTTCCAAGGATGTACAGGTATAGTGTTAGGCATCTTTTGATGTATTGCACATACCTTGCAATGACTAATCATATTTTCAATATTCTCATCCAATTTAGACCACCAAAAATGGCTTCTGGCTACTGCCTTACTCTTGACCATCCCTAAATGTGACTCATGTAGTTCGGTACGATTACCTGAAACCCCCACAATAGACAATCAGCCTCTACTGTGATCTCGTCACGTCTTTACCAATAAGGTTTTAGTTTTTCCTCTGGCATTCTTTTTGGCCAACCATTGAGTGTGAATGACTTCACTTTCATTAGAACCTCGTCTTTATTGGTTTCTGTTTTTATGTCTTTTTGATGTATCGGAATCACCTCAATAAATGAGACCTTGAACTCTGCATTACACATAAGTCCCATCAACCCCAAATGTAATCTCGAAAGGCCATCAGCATTTGCGTGTTCCGCAGACGACTTGTATCTGATATCATATTGGTAAGCCGATAAAAGTAATGCCCACCTCTGCAACCTAGCGGCGGCTAAAGCAGGCACTCCAATTTTCAGCCCGAAATTCCTAACCAAAGGCTGGTGATCGGTGATGAGCAGAAATTATCACCCCAAAAATTATACCCGAGGCTTCCTTTTCAATTTGGGAATAGTTTATTTCCGACTTACTAAGGGTGCGCGATGCATATGCAGTGGGTTTTTCCATACCATCTGGCATACGCTGCGAAATCACTGCCCCTACTCCATATGCAGATGCATCACACGCTAGCAATATGGGAAGTTGGGGATCGAAATGTGTTAACACACTTGATGACGTCAACAGCTTTTTAGCTTCTTTAAACGACTGTTGACAGGCCTTTGACCACTGCCAAGGTTGGTCCTTGTGTAATAGTTCAGCCATGGGTTTAATTACGGTTGACAAGTTTTCCATAAATTTGTCGTAGTATGAAAGCAACGCTAAAAATGTTCTGAGCTCAGTCACATTTTTAGGTGCCTGGGCTTTTTCAATAGCCTCGACCTTCTCTGGAACCGGATGGACTCCTTCCTGATCAATTTGGTGCCCCCAAATAGGTTACTTGAGGTTGACAGAAAGCACATTTGTCTCTATTCACTCTGATACCTCTGTCTTGCAACCTTTTTAACCTGTTTGACATTCTTCCAATGCTCACTTTCATTTTTACCAGTGATCAGAATGTCACCTAAATAACAGATTACATTTGGCAGACCCTGTAATGTCTGATCCATAATGCGTTGAAAAATCGCTGGTGAACTAGACACACCATAGGGCAAACGATTCATGTGATACAATCCTCTTGGAGTGTTAATTGTCAAGTATGGCTTAGATTGTGGATCTAACTCGACTTGCTGGTACCCCTGAGTTAAGTCTAGTTTTGTAAAGTATTTACCACAGTACATAGAAGTCTCTGAGCGCTTTCAAAATGTCGGCTAATGATGTTTCTGACGGTCTTTTCGGTGCCAATAAATCCGTGAGCAATGAAAAGGTCTTTGCACCGACCACAGACAGAAAAACAGCCCTTCGCTTGTCTTCTTCAATTCCGTTGGCCTCCACAAACTGTGCAAAACGCTCTTCATAATCCGTGAAGCTCTCACTAGCTTCTACGAAACACAGGCCGATTCCGTGCAAATACAATATTCCTGAATAACAAGCTATGCCATATGGCACTTACACAACTCAATAAACCCAAAACATACTTTTGATATGTTTCTTAACATTAAATACACCACAGCTGACATGACTGTGCATGAATTGTGGTATAACTTTTGTGTCCGTGGTTAAAACAAGATGTTCATTTTTTCTCCGCCATCTTGATTGATGCTTATAATGATATTGTGGCGTACTGGTGTGTTCACTGCGCAGACTCGTTAGGTGCGTTCGACTTGAAGCACAGCTACAGATGGCAGTCAACGAGAGTAGCTATGGGGTGTGATATATGCACTTTTTGCTGATTGCTAAGCAAACTGAGAGTAGAACTAACGTGTATACGCTCACCAGCCGTCTGGCCAAAATCCCATAGTATTCATCTTCTTCTTCTTCCTCTTTCAGGTTTAATGGCGGTTGGCAACTCATCTCAAAGGTGCATTACCGCCACCTACTAGACTGGAGTGTGGGTATTAGACTGACATCAAAGGAGAGGTGGAGAGAGGGGAAAAAAACTATTAAATTCTTTCACTTAACCCAGTGTTTTTCAAAAATAACATTAATAAATTGTGTATTCTCCCAGATGCTTTCCCTAATAAATGCTCAAGTGTCATGCTTTGTTCATCCATTTGTGCCTTTAATTCTGCCCTATCTTCTTCATACTTTTTTGCAGTCTAACAGTATATGCTTCACTGTCTCTTGTACATTACAATAAGTGCATAATCCAGTGGGATGTTTTCCTAATCTGTAAAATGTTGTATTTAAACCAGTGTGACCCATTCTAAGACGTGAGACGTGACATTTACCGGTATTCCTGTGATAACTCCTCGAATCAACGCCTTGTTTCCAATCAAGATGCACTTTATTCTCTTGCCATCTATTCTGTTCAGTTCTATGGCTTTCTCCTGTTGCGTTTTATTCCTACAAAAAATCAGCAGCGCTCCACTTCTTAATACTTTTGCATTTTAAACCTCGCCTAACAATTTGTTTATCGACTTTGTTAATTGAATCATTCTTCTGTGGCTTTATAGGTAATATTTTCACCTACACAATTTAGCAAAATCAGACAATATTGTGTCTAATATATACCACAATATTAACTTCTTATTATTGAATTGTTGTAAATAAATATCACATTTGCAACTGGTCAGTGTTCAAAAAATGCTGGGAAATCTCTTCATGTAGCCCCACAAGAGTGATTACTGATAAACTGTCTGAAAAAAAGAAAAAGTCACGTTTTAGAGAAGAAAAAAATCACCTACTGACTTTCAAAGCTGCTACAGAGTAACGACTTTCTACTTCGAGAACCTTGATAGAAATGTAGTGGAGTGAAAAGTACAATATTTGTCTTTCAAATGTAGTGAAGTTAAAGTCATAAGTTCCCAGAAAAAATTATACTCTAAGTAAAGTACAGATACTCAAAAAGTGTACTTAAGTACAATACTCAAGTAAATGTACTTGTCCGCCTCTGATTAGATGTTACTTTCTCATTTTTTTCCCTTTTCTTGATCGCATTACATTCCAAACACTCCTATCTCTCCCGCCTTCTTCTTCAAATCCCATCTCACTTCCTGTCTCCTCACTTCCTTCCGCCATCTCCTGCCCAGTCACAGGGTGCGTCCGATATGGCATACTGCTTAGTAGGTACTACATTTGAATTTGAGCATCCGCCATGTTGATGTCACGTGACATGCGTCTTCACAAGAGCGCCAAAATGTAAAGAGCCCTCACGACTGCGCGAACATCAGCAATGTTTCACGTTATTCTCACCGCTTTCATCGGCGTTTTAACTTTGTTTGGATCAACAGCTCAGAGGCGGCGTTGGTCAGCTGCTCGCAGATCACAGATTTTTTAGGATTACTGATAAACTACTGTCATTTGATTTGTATTTGTTATTTATTTTAATTTTAGTTCAATTGTGTCTGAATTTATTATGTCTGTATATGTATTTTATTAAGTTTTTAGTTTTATTTGATTTTAGTTATTTTCATACTTCAACAAACTAAATGGAAATGAAATAATGAATACATAATACACAATTAGATAAATAGAGAGAGAGAGAATGAATACATACAATATATACATAGCCTAAATAAATATTACAGATAGATACAATATATACATAAATAACATAAACAAATAATATACATATTCTAAAATATATATATATATGCGCACACACACACATTTACAGACTGTGAGCCCTACAACCTACTGCCGCCTGAATTCTGCTGTGCCAATTCTTTGATTGTATTTCGAAGATGGATCTGACCTCCGTCCAAACCTCCGGCTTTCACGACAGTCCATCATGTCCCTCATCGCTGTTTTGAAGTCAGATTCTGACCATGGCTGGGAAAAAGATGTTGAGGTGCTGGTGTTTCTCTACTGGCTGGCCCACGCAGCATCGTACAGGCTGGTGTCATGGGCTTCGACATCCCAAAGTCCACGGTGCATGACATTGTGCACAGAACCAGCAGGGCAGTCATCAGTATTTTGAGGAGGCTGATGCCACATCCGGATCAAGTCACCAGCAAGTGATGCCCCATGCTATTGTAATAGGAAGCTGTTCCACTCTGTTCAGCTGCAGGCCATCACTGACCACAAGGGGAAGTTCCTCCATATCTTTGTTGGATATCCCAGGTCTGAAAAGCAATATCAAGACAGTCAATTACATTCATTAGATTACTGCATTACTATGACATGTAAAAACATTAGCATGATCAAATCATGAACTAATACAAATTTGGGGGTGAACTAATTTAAAAAAAAAATCTTACTTTATATTTTTGTTTTAGGTTCTCCCGCTTTCTTTTGACTTGAGCGGCAGAAATGTTGCCCTCAAGTCCCTGCTCTGTCACAATAAATGCACAGAAATCAAGCATAAAAAGAAGACAGTAAGACCTTTGCTTGAAGTGTTAGTATTTACTACGTTCAGAGTCAACAGCACCTGAATAAAAGTACATTTTACATAAATAGTTTACTTACTCAAAACCTTTGATGGCAGCATTAGGCTTTCCAGTGAAGAGGGCTTCATCAGCCACTCTCCACTGAATAAGGAGCAGAGTGTGTTCATCAGTCCCTGTAATGTCACAGCAGTAACCATTAGTCATTATCAAGCCATTAATGCTACATTGACAAGCTGTGGCATATTTATTAACAGTAGCTTAGTATGTAGATAACAAAATATAATCTAAATATTAGTAAAAGAGGGGGGAAAATGTTTTAAAGTCCGTGGAATTTTCTAATCTCATTAAACTGCTTAAGAACAAACGTCTCCATTAAAAAAGCAGTTAACAAGCTGATATACAACAGCCACCAGCTCGATCTGTTATTAGCTATGGGGTGTGATATATGCACTTTTTGCTGATTGCTAAGCAAACTGAGAGGAGAACTAATGTGTATACGCTCGCCAGCCGTCTGGCCAAAATCCCATAGTATTCAGGCGTCAGACGTAAGATATGAGACGTTAGACGTCACGGTCACATGTCGGAGCTGCGCTCAAACTGCGCGGAGGCATGGCGGCAACATAGCAAAGATATGGCGTTCGGGTATGGGGTGTACTATATGCAGTTTTTGTATGAGGTGTGATTTAAGCACTTACGTTGCTAACTAAGCAATCAGTCGTGTCGATCGTCACGTACCTTGCCGTGACCAATGACGTGTGATAAGAAGCGCGACACTTTCGTCGCCCCCCTTCTCGCGACGTCTGGGCCGTGTCCTCTGCAGTACCTTTTGCCAGTTCTGTGTGTGATTTTGTCAAATGTCTTAAGTGCTATAGATTAGTGTTTTTTGTTTTGTTTTGTTCGGAGCAAAAATAAAGAAAAAACCTGTGTGTTATAACATTTTAGCACCTCCAAATCCCAGAATATTCCATAATCTTCAGAATGTTGACGAAAATATGACGAGTAAAATTAAAATGACACTTCAATATTAGCTAATCAATGAACGTACAATGTTATTTAGAAAACATGCTTATAAATTGTAAAACAACAACCAGGAACAACCAATTCACAGCTTTCTTGTAAGCACCATATACTGTATAAGATAATGGCAGTATAATCCAAATGGAAAGACAACATTTTTATGAGTTTAAGAGTTTTGTCCCCAAGAAAACAAAATCGAAAATGGCTTAATGCTTTAACACAGTTAAATCCAAAGACCAAATTCTAAATTAAAGATGCATTCATAATGTAATCAGAATCATAATCAGAATGAGCTTTATTGCCAAAAAGCATGAAGGGACTTTGCACAGCTCCAGTGATCTGTTGAAGATCTGTGTGAAGATGAAGATGTAAGCAATGGACCATGAGTAAACACTTCAATCATGTTTTACTAATTAACTTAGTAGTTTAGAAATTATAATATTCTAGGCTATATATTATACTGGCATGCATAAATACTCACACACATTCCAATTTTTTAATGATTTCTCCAAAGTTGGCCTCATTTTACAGATATTTTATGTTCTCATTCATAAAACACATTATATAATTAACTCTACTGTCACAGTGTGAACTCAAACACCACACAATTATCCATAAGCAAGCATTCAGTAGCAAAACTGATTACACAGCAGTCAGAATCTCAGGATAGTATAAACAGGAGCACAGGTGACTGCTTTAAAAATGCATCCTAGCACTGGAGAGAGAGCTGAAAGAATCACCGACAGGGTTTTACACTGCTTACACTGTAGTACAGTATAGTAACTATAGTAACAGTACTTTATATAAGGGACATTTCACTACTCGGTCTCCAGTAAACAGTATGACATGTTGTACACACTCAAACTTGTGACTGTCAAATTTTGCCTGTTTTTTGGTTACCCGTGTTTTTGCAGAACTGAGTCTGAAAGACAACTGCCTAAGGGAGGTTGAGAAAGTGTTTTGTCGGAGGACCAAGAAATTTATTTTTGTACTATATACTACTGTAATGAAATTTGGCCAATTTATTTATGTATGCAATCAACACTATACTGTATTATGTTACATACCTATTTGATATTTAGTTATTTTGTTTTTGAACTTTACTTCTCTTGTAAGATCACTTACAGTAGTGAAATGAAAATTGATGTTTCATAAAGCTTATTGGTGTATTTTATTCTTTCTGCATTTTTCATTTGTGTTGTATACTAAGACATTGAGCTGTCAAATAATTTCTGAATCCCAATAAGAGGTTTTGTTACAGTGTTCTGAATTGATCTAACTAGTGTTGTCCATTAAAACTTAACTTTGTATATCTGGAAATATTGAAGACATTAATTAACAAAATAGCATGCAATATGAATTGATAAAGACTGGTTTCAAGCTAAAGTACCTGCATGCACTGAAGGAAATTGAAAGACAGACTTTCACGATGCTTGCATAAACGTAATTAGAAAAACTTGATGGTAGCACGTTTGTGTCTTGACCATAGACTGTATAAAAACATGGACATAGTGTCCGTGACGTCACCCGTAGTGTTCCGAAGATAGTTTTTGAAGCTCAAAAGTGGGCGGAGGCAGCCATCTATGGCAAGCCGTTTTAGCATTTAAAAGTTTGTTTTGACTCTCCATAAATATAATTTAAGATAGGAACAATTGTATTTTGACGAGTCATAATTATAATTCAACTAGTCACAATCATAATTAGAGATATCTGCAATTATAATTGCAGTAGTAAGAAATGATTTGACTAGTCAAAACTCTTAACATTTAAGATATCTGTAATTATGTCACAGATATCTTCAATAGATGCGTCACACATATGCAAATATAATTAGAGATATCTCTAATTCAATTTCGACTAGTCACAATTATATTTTAAGATATCTGAATTGTACATGCTCCTGCTGTTGTGTGACGTGAGAATAAATTTACTCAGCTCCTCCCCCCCACACCAGAGCTTTTGTCGACATACAATTTATTTTCTGTGGTTGGGAAACCATGGCGGCTACGGTTCTCGACAAAATCGCAAGAAAATGTGAAGAAATTGAAAGAGCTCAACGTCAGGGAAGTTGTGGTGAGAGAGAACTTCGTGTGATTGATAATTGCTCAAGAAATGCACAGCGAATTGCACATTTAGGCCTGAAAATTTACATGAACTCCTGGCTCAACATGGCATAGAGTCTTTGCCCACAGCTGAAAATGAAGAGATCCCAACTGTAACTGTAGAGCAGCCTTAAATAAGCCTTACTAAGCAGCAAATGGAAACTGTTTCCCATGCTCCTGCCAATATTACAGATTTGAAGATGAAGTTTCAGGTGTGTTGTGCAGAAATTGCTAATGTTTTGCTAAATTAGTGTTGCAGACTCTTTCTTTTTTAACATTTTAATGTGATTTTAACTGTAACATGGCAACAGTCTGTTGAACATTAAGTTGATGCTTTCAGTAGTCACATACATTGAACAGTTCAAATGAAAAACAAGTGGACAAAAATGAAGACCTGAACAAACTAAAAAATTAAGTAATGTAGCAGATCTCCATTATGTCTGTGTAAACCATGACTAATTTCTCTTTTTTTGTTTTAACTGCTCTAGTCTAGATTTAAACTAGTTCAGGCAACACCAAAACCTGGGCTCTGCACAGTTCCTTCTGTCATGTGTTTCTTGAACATTTCATACTTTCAGTAGTCAACGACATTGAACAAAGTTTAAATGAAAAACAAGTGGACAAAAATGAAACAAGACTTGAACTGTAAAAATTTGTGTCATGTAACAGTAAATGCATATGCATAATGAAAAACAATGAGTTTTCTTTTGGAACGAATGCACATCTCAAACATGTATTTGACGTAACAGTGCTTCTTAAAGGGAACAATAAGGTCTGAGTAGACCTTTTTTTTTTTTGCTTCTGCAGCTGCAGAGGTTTTCAGGGAGCTGACTTGTGAAGTGTCAAGCAGAAGGCTTTGGCTCCCTTTCCCCCCTTTCGTAGCTGTGCACAGGCGTGGAGGGCTTGCACTGCTGGCGACGTGATGTTCAGCCGGCTGTCTTTTGCTTAAGTCTATGCGCAGTCGGTAGGACTGTTTAAATTTGAACACAAAGAGAGAGTTTGAGTAACTTTGTTGAGGGGGCCGTAAGCAGGGGTCAGCTGATGACCGGGCTATACATGTAGTCAAACTATTACTTAAAACACTGATGGTTCACAGGTTTGGTCACTATGACGAAACTGAAATAAAATAAGTATTTTAAGTATTATAAGTAAAATACCTATTTTAGTTTTTTTCCCTAAGAGATATGGCTAAGCAGGTGTCACTTGTGGGTGATGCTGTAATAGACTTCATAAACCTAGGGTTAGTCTGTTAGCTAAACTAGCAGGGACCCACCAAATACCTCGTCAAAAGAAAAAGAAACAGTGGGAATTGTTCCTAGTTCTATCTTGGCCTACATTGTGTTGAATGGTGGCTGCCCTTCAATGTATTAGGCCTGGCACTGAGGCGTGAGGAGAAGTAGAGAGGAAACAGGGATTAGGCTACTAATAACCTGTATAACTCGTTAAGGAAACAACAGTTGCTAGAACTACTGTAATCCTATACAAAAAGCGAAGATGGTGATGGTGAAATAACTAAAATAAGGTAAAAGTAAAACACAACAAACTAAAATTAAAATAAAAAGGGGTCCTAAGAGCTGTAGGAAATTAAAAGGGAAAGTACATTTTTAAAAATTGAAATAAAAAAAATAAATTCAATTAGATCATCCGAATACGAATTCATAGATACTAAACATGGTAGAGTTATATATATGTAAGCTGACAGGAGTGTGTTTCGATTATAAGCCTGCATAACAGTATACAATTTCAAAGACAAAATACACGATGACAATAATATACCCAATGACCTGAAGGATCATGTGTGTTCATTCAAAGAAAGGTTTTCCTATTAATTAATTAGCAAAGAAAAGTCCTTCCCTTGTGGATTTTCTCACCTAAATTCCAGGAGGTCGTAAATGTATCGGGTGTCAGGGTTGCCATGGAACCAGGGGCCTGTTCGGCTTCCTGGGGTGTTACAGAGTATTTGTTAAATCTAGCTAACAAAATATATATTGTGTGTTTGAGTGGTCCAGACACTACAGAGTGGATGCAACTGAAGTCCTTTGCATAAAAAAAATGCATAAAAATATTTTTTAAGAATTACTAGTGACTTATAGGAACACACTCATCTATAGGTGCCACATAGTGAAGAGGGGAATCCTGGTGGGAAAGAGTAGGGGAAACAGACCTCTCTTGATCTGTAAGATCAATGACTGATGACTGGGGAGATAGAGGACTAAGGGGTGACTGGTCTTCAAGGAAAATGTCTGATTCCTGGTCAGAGGCTAGAGCAACTAGAGTCGGGGCAAAGGGAGGAACAACAGGAGGCTGGGCAGAGGGCAGAGCCACTAGAGGGTGAACAGAGGGCAGAGCCACTAGAGGGTGGACAGAGGGCGGAGCCACTAGAGGCTGGGCAGAGGGCGGAGCCACTAGAGTGTGGACACAGGGCAGAGCCACTAGAGGCTGGACAGAGGGCGGAGCCACTAGAGGCTGGGCAGAGGGTGGAGCAACGGCAGCCTGGACTGAGGACAGAGCCATTGAAGACTGAGCAAAGGGAGGAGCTACTAAAGGCTGGGTAAAGTTTACCGGGTCACAATGTATTTCCTGAAATGAAAAGGACAAAAATACAACAATGAAAAAAATCATGATTTAATCACTAAGGCTAGGGTACAAATATCAATTTCAAATGATTTTCATTTTGAAAAACTGTCCAGCTGTTGACAAAAAACAGGCAGGCAATAACATGTATAAACAAACCCTAATAATGCTCAACCACCTGTCAGTGTGGCCTCTGACTTCATAGGTGACAAGGTGTTTTAGCACAACAATTTATATATTTTTTGTTATTATTTCAATATGGCCCATGTTATCAGTTCTTAATTAAGCATGTGTCTGTCTGACAAGTGTGTTTAAGTTCTAATTCTTCAAGGGCCCAACGGAGCAGTATCAAGGTCTCCCTGACCTGTGCTCATTGGTGTCATTACCAGCCAGATAACATAGAAGTGATGCACAATTTAAATTTCATCAAAAGAAAATAGTTTGCAGGGCAGAAATAACCCTATACCCAAACCTTTTGATAATAACATTGAATCAATCCTTAACATTTTTAACTAGTAAATGATGCTGTCAGGGCAAAAACTAAAACACTGCATATGGTCAAATGAAAATCATGATGAAAAAGACCTTTTGTTCTAGTAAAACTGCTATGTTAACTTACCAGATTATCCAAAGCTGACATCCAAAGGACATACAAAGTAGAGGATGGTTTTATGCCATGATCTGCAATTGACCCAGCAGAAGTGCTCTCAACATCTTTTGAAGATGCAGCTTCCCTGACCTTAAAAACTTCACTGGCCATTTCATCTTGTCCAATAAAATCAAACAGGACCTGAAAATACAAGACCCAAGATGGCAACTGTCAATTAAAACAAGGAAAATAAGGAACACAGACTACATAAACCAATGACAAAACCCTTGGTTCTCCTTCACACAGAACTTCTTACCTGAATTGGCTCAGACATGATGAATTTCCTCTTGTTTACATCTCCATCTAGGGGTTCCACAAGGGTAGCCATTCGCTGACGTCTTTCCTCAATGGCCTAAAAAAAAAAACTTTCACACTAGAAAAACACTTTAAATAAAAATTAAATTGAGTGGCAGCACCAACCTTTGTCCATCTTTCTTCCAAAACCTCATAGCAGTGCCTCCTCCTGTCCTGTAAATACCAAAATATTTTTAAGACTCATTTTTGTTTTTCCTCAAATTAAACTTGGCAAGCATAGAATGATTTTTTTTTTTAATGACCTTTTCTTGGTCTGCCAACAAGGAAGCATTATATTCTTCGTCTTGCTTGGAACGTACTGCTCGCAGGTTTATTTAGGGAATAAAGTAAAACCACAAGTCACAAATCATTACTGGTTACAACCGACACAACTTAAATACTTCTCCACAACATCTAAACTAACTTCACTCACATCCAAATTTACAGATTCTGCAGTCTCTGCATCCAATGAAGTTTCATCCAGTGCTGCAGCAGAGTAGGATAGTTGGTATGAGTTATGGTTCATGGTAATGGTGTCATTACCTGGGAGTAGACAAAAACTCTCAAACTCAGTGTGTAACAATAGCAAAGAATACGTTGGCTCACTGCACTGTAAATTTATTTGTACTGTCACCTAACATAAACATGTGCGCTGTGCAGAAACATCACAGTAAGATTTAACTGAAAGCAAAGAATGTGAACTAAAATTTAACCTTTTAAATTTACATTAAGGTTAAATTAAAAGCCAATTATACTTGTCATATCATAAAGAAATGGCTCTTTCATTTGAATATTGTGCCTTTGTTTTGCAAAGACATACCTGCAAAACTTCAGCTCGTGGGACAATTTAGAGCCTGCTTTTGCCAACTGCTTTTTTAAAATCCCTCATAGAATTTACATGAACTTTTTGGATCTTGCATCCTTTGCCTGCTCTTGCCAAATGTAAACCTATCAAGTTCAAACTCACATTTGGGCAGACAAAGTTATTTAATTCAGACAGAGTCCAATTTAGTGGAATTTTTGATCTTTGGGTTCCTGTCCCAGATGTTTCCTGCACTGGTCTACCTACAAAATTGAATGTACATATTAACAACATAAATCAAAATATCTGCACAGAGCTCATCAATTGATCATACACTGTATGCAATACCTGAGGTTATGTAAAATGCAGATCACTATCAACAATAAAAACATTTGCTGCTATAGAGTTTTTCCTGCATTAAAAATATTTATCAATATTAATCATTGTCCCTTTTAATAGCTGACTGGTTTCAAATGCCGCATTAAGATTTGTAGACATTCACGGACATATCTGTTGAGTGCATGAACACAATGCCTTTGTGTACCTCACGCTGAATTGAAGTAATAAACAGCTTAATAATTTTAAGAATAAATTATTATTACAAATGGTTTCTTTCCTTATATTTTGGAATTGCTAGCCCAGTAGCTCTTTTTAGCCCAGGAAAACCCCTGTTTTACCTTTGACATCCTTATGTATCAACTATACATTTACCTAAACCCAAGTTTGCAAACCGTTCAAGCTCTGTTGTAGAGGGTAAAACCTCAATATTTGGGCCATTGAGGAGGAAAAGGTGGGTCTGCCAGACAGCATTTTCCTGCCTCCAGGTTTTCTTGGCATACATACAGAAATACACAGTTAACTAAAATCATGAGCACTGATAGTTAACTAATATCATAGTCACTGTTAATTACTAACATAGCACACCCCAACTTACTGCGAAGTTGATGCACCTGACACTTGAAAAGGCGTCTATCAAGAAAGTAGGTCATCATTATTGTTATTTGAAAGCTATTGTCTGGCTCTTGAAATTGTATTGAAAACTGTCAAATATCGCTGATGGAGGTTCTTGTGACATGGTAAGCTGTCTTGTTGGCTGAGAGAAAACTGAGATAAACATTACATGCATTATAAAATCTACTTAACAAAATAACAGTATAGGACAAAAAATTATTAAAACTTGCCATCATGTATTTCAGTCTGACAACAGATATTATCCTAGGCATTTTCAGAATATTATTCCTTATAATGCACAAGTCTTGGTTTTCCAGATATTTTACAGTTGGTTTGATACCTTTATCTCAAACTGTGTCAGAGTTTAATTAATTTAAGTGGGTACAGTATATAAAACATTTGAAAAATATGGTTTCAGTGCTATATATAAAAACAGTAAAGGCATAATCTGAAAAAACAAGCATTGTGCATTATAGGGAATAATATACCTTTATCTCAAACGGTGTCAGAGTTTAATTAATTTAAGTGGGTACAGTATATAAAA
>NW_015506269.1:218911-219710 GCF_001515645.1 Sinocyclocheilus grahami | reverse complement strand
TTTCAGATTATGCCTTTATTGTTTTTATGTATAGTACTGAATCCATATTTTTCTTATGTTTTATATACTGTACCCACTTAAATTGATTAAACTCTGACACCGTTTGAGATAAATGTATCAAACCAACTGTAAAATATTCAGAATATTATTCCCTATAATGCACAAAGCATGGTTTTTCAGATTATGCCTTTATTGTTTTTATATAGGAAAAATATGGATTGAGTACTGTATATAAAAGCAATAAAGACATAATCTGAAAAAACAAGCCTTGTGCATTATAGGGAATAATATTCTGAATATTTTACAGTTGGTTTGATACATTTATCTCAAACTGTGTCAGAGTTGAATTAATTTAAGTGGGTACAGTATATAAAACATGACAAATATGGATTCAGTACTGTATATAAAAACAGTAAAGGCATAATCTGAAAAAACAAGCCTTGTGCATTATAGGGAATAATATTCTGAATATTTTACAGTGTATTTGATACCTTTATCTCAAACGGTGTCAGAGTTTAATTAATTTAAGTGGGTACAGTATATAAAACATGACAAATATGGATTCAGTACTGTATATAAAAACAGTAAAGGCATAATCTGGAAAACCAAGATTTGTGCATTAGAGGCAATAATATTCTGAATATTTCACAGTTGGTTTGATACCTTTATCTCAAACTGTGTCAGAGTTTAATTAATTTAAGTGGGTACAGTATATAAAACATGACAAATATGGATTCAGTACTGTATATAAAAACAGTAAAGGCATAATCTGGAAAACCAAGATTTGTGCATTAGAGGC
>NW_015506269.1:215774-217933 GCF_001515645.1 Sinocyclocheilus grahami | reverse complement strand
CAAGCCTTGTGCATTATAGGGAATAATATTCTGAATATTTTACAGTTGGTTTGATACCTTTATCTCAAACTGTGTCTGAGTTTAATTAATTTAAGTGGGTACAGTATATAAAACATGACAAATATGGATTCAGTACTGTATAGAAAAACAGTAAAGGCATAATCTGGAAAACCAAGACTTGTGCATTATAGGGAATAATATTCTGAATATTTTACAGTTTGTTTGATACCTTTAGATCAAATGGTGTTGTCGTTTAATGGATTTATATTATTGCATACATTAAAAGTTGTAAAATTATTATAAAAAACATAGAATTGTAATTCCAAAAACGGAGCTTTGTACGATAACAGGTATGTTTTCCCGAACATTTTAGTATTGGTTTTATATTATAATGTCACGTAGTTAAATTGTTAAATTAATTTAAATGGTTAATTTATTTATTTTTTATTCCTAGAAATTAAGCCTGGTGCAACATAAAGGGCATATATTTATGTCTATCTGAGCTAGTTTGGGCTCAAAACATAAAAGCCACAAAGAGTTTAATTGACAAAAAACCTGAATGTCTAATAAATGTCAAACGTCAAACTAACTTTACCGCCGTATTCAAAACCTACAATTACATTAGAAAACCAGTCACTTCCTGATATATTAATTTGATCTTATAAGTTATATAACTACCTCATTCTTACAACAGCAATTATGATAAACTTAAAAAAATGTTTGTAAATTACTTCGGGCTAGGATAATGAGTTAATCCACCAGCAAAACAAAAAGCTAGCATTCTGACAAATATAGGTAGGCCAAATTTTACCTCTCAGACAACCTGGGAGTTCATTGACATTAATGCAAAACAGGCCCATGATTTGCATTAGCAAATAATACAGTTATAATCCAAGCGTTAATAACGTACACAATTATTTTTACAGTAATTTTCTTACCTGAAAAGATCAATCCAGAGTCTGAGTGTCGTCAGACTTCTTTGGCGCACTCCTGAAGAATGTTTTGAAATGACATATGCCTATTGGTTGGCAAGAAAGAAAAGGCGGGGATTAGCAAAGATTTTAATACACTATTAAGATATCTTCTTTGTTTTTTGTTTTTTTGACTAGGCAGCATGTTTATTCAAGATATCTCTATTGAGATTTGTCCTAGTCACAAAGCTAAATGCAGATATCTATGGCAAGCCGTTTTAGCTTAAAATATCCCCAGTGTTACTCGTCGTAATTGCATTTTTACTAGTAACAAATCAATTAGAGAGCTCTACAACTGAATTCTTACTAGTAACAATGCCAGTTAGAGAGCTCTCTAACTGGCATTGTTACTAGTAAGAATTGCATTGTAGAGCTCTCTAATTGGAATTCTTACTAGTAACAATGCCAGTTAGAGAGCTCTCTAAATCAATTCTTACTAGTAACAATTATAATTAGAGAGCTGTCTAATTCAGTTTTTACTAGTAAAAATTCCAATTACAGAGCTCTCTAATTCAATTCTTACTAGTAACAATTCCAATTAGAGAGCTCTCTAAATGGAATTCTTACTAGTAAAAACTGAATTAGAGAGCTCTTTAATTCAATTACAGAGCTCTCTAATTCAATTGTTACTAGTAAGAACTGAATTAGAGAGCTCTTTAATTCAATTACAGAGCTCTCTAATTCAATTGTTACTAGTAAGAACTGAATTAGAGAGCTCTTTAATTCAATTACAGAGCTCTCTAATTCAATTGTTACTAGTAAGAACTGAATTAGAGAGCTCTTTAATTCAATTACAGAGCTCTCTAATTCAATTGTTACTAGTAAGAACTGAATTAGAGAGCTCTTTAATTCAATTACAGAGCTCTCTAATTCAATTGTTACTAGTAAGAACTGAATTAGAGAGCTCTTTAATTCAATTACAGAGCTCTCTAATTCAATTGTTACTAGTAAGAACTGAATTAGAGAGCTCTTTAATTGGAGTTCTTACTAGTAAGAATTGAATTACAGAGCTCTCTAATTAATTGTTACTAGTAAGAATGCAATTGCAGAGTTCTCTAATTCAATTACAGAGCTCTCTAATTTAATTGTTACTAGTAAGAATTGTATTAGAGAGCTCTCTAACTGTAATTCTTACTAGTAAGAATGTAGCTGTAGAGCTGTGGAATTACATTCTTACTAGTAAAAATG
>NW_015506269.1:209602-213818 GCF_001515645.1 Sinocyclocheilus grahami | reverse complement strand
ATTTCTTTAATTTTATTCAACAGTGATTCATTTTACTCCCCAACAGACTAAAGAGCCGACTGATACTAGGTCTCTGATGCTCAGAGGACTCCCTATCATTCATTTGGTAACAAACCTGCAGATTTCTACAAAGTATGCTTTGTAAGTAACCTCGGTTTTCTCTCAGAATATCTAAAAGGACATAAAAACATAATCATTTCACCATTAATTGATAGTTCCTGTGTTTTATAAAACCTCTGAAAATAAAACCTATTATTATGATAGCTCTTTTAGCCACTTTGGGTGATCTGTTTGCTTAAAGGGTTAGTTATTTGCTCACTTGCTCACCCTCATGTCGTTACAAACCCTTTGGACTCAAGTTTTAAGAGTTAATTTTTGAAATACAATTTGTTCACCAGTTCACCCAAAAATTACATTTTAAAGTAAAATTTAAACTTTAAAGATTTTTAGCTGAAACTGTGGTCCTTGGATTGATATAAAACAGTCAATGGAAACTGTCATTTTTGATAGTTAAAAAAACATGCACAGGCAGAACAAAATGAATACCTGTGGATCCTGACCATGCATTGAGGTCTTACGAAGTAAAACAATTGGTCTGAGAAACATCCACAACCTCTGCAAACGGTCCTGAGCGCATTCACGACAGTCTGGAGCGTGAGTTTCCTGTCGCATATAATAATGTATGCGCAGGAGCAAACTCACATGAGCAATCTTCCTGAAGTTGATTGCACAAGCAAATGATTTGTAATTTTTATAAAGGTTGTGGGATCCAAGATAAGTGCACGCCGGTACCATTTTGATGATGACATTTGTAAACATGCTCAGGACTGTTTGCGGGGCTGTGGATTAAAGGTAATAATGCTGTAAATAATGTTCAGTTTCTTGCACAGACTGATTGTTTTGCTTCATAAGACCTCAATGTATCGTCAGGAGACACGGGTATTAATTTTGTTTAGCCTGTTTTTTGTTTGTTTGTTTTTTTTACTCCCAAGTGATGGTAACCATTGAATGAATCGCCAAAGACCACAGTTACAGCTAATAATCTCTTAAGGTTCTACTGAAGAAAAACTCTACACCTTGGATGGCCTGAGGATGTGCATTGTAGATATCTCGATTGTATATTATGACTAGTCAAAATAACATTGTAGATATCTTCAATGCATATAATGACTAGTCATAATCACATTGTAGATATCCTAATTCCAATAACGACGAGTCAAAATTGCAGAATAGATATCTGGAATTGGAATTTTGACTAGTCAAAGCTAAATTATGACTAGTACAGCAAGGAGTTTTTAATGCTAAAACGACTTGCCATAGCCGTCGCCATCTTGGCAGCGGGTCACTCCCGGATAATCGAAGATGGGCAAAGAGGCGGGAGCTGGTTGTTGAAACCACGCCCACCTAGCTCGATGGTGGTGACAGCAGTGGCAATCCACCTGTCACTCAAGTGGCCACGCCCTTAATTATGCAGAAATTTAAGGCTTAATGTACTTTAAATGGATGAGTTATAAAAAAATTCACCCCCCTCACAGTTGTCATGAAGGGCAAAATTAGCTATATAGACCAAAATCATTTTTTGAACCAGGCTGTAAACATGTTTTTTTTTCTGCTGTAAAGTTAGGCATTTTAACCTGGGGAGTCTATGGGATTGACTCCCTTTTGCAGCCAGCCTCTAGCGGTCAGTTGACGAATTACAGTTTAAGTTACTTCCTTGTTGGCTTCACCAGAGAGCGCGGGAGGTTGCTGCTCGGTCTTGACGCAGATATGACGACACGACAGACATGATATTCAGCGCTGAGAACAAGCATCGTACAGATTATGCAATTCACACTTAAGCCTAGAGCGAATGAAACGCCATCTAATTTTACAGTTTTGCATTAGATAACGTCAATTAAATGACTGGTAAATGTTCCGCGTTACACCACCTCCGTCTGCAGAAAGACTGCATTGCTCATTTGCAGCGGGCGCGACACGACACTACAACGCGGTGTTATGCCTCACAAAAACGAAATTGTTAGCGCGTTAATGTTTAACTGTCCCACTATTACCGTTTCAAAGCATGGAAACAGCGTAATGCCACTCTCAATGCTTTCAAAAACAAATATAAATTTACATTTTGATGAATTCTCTCATCCGAGTAGAAAACCGCCCAAATGTGGCCGCTTCAGACTCGTAGTAAAACCAGGCCTTGGCAGGAATGGAGGCGAGAGGATCTATCAACAAACCACAATGAAAGTAGCTAAAAGTATATATAATATAAATTGTAAGCACATTCCAAAAAATTATTTTACATGTAAAATCACCTTTTTTCAGGTAATCGAACCGGCAAGAGAAACTTTCACTCTTCTGTAGGCTATATCTCTAACTGCACCTCACGAACTTAACACTTTAAACGTGACAAAAACACTTGCAGTTAGTCATTTCCAAATGTGTTCACCACCAATCATATTTTGAGTAAAATTATCAACAAAAAATGTTTTCCCCTGTAATTTTATAAAGAGAAAAGCAATCCAACTGTCTCGTCGCATGAAGATAAAGTACTACATGTCCTTTGTCACTACTATTCTGTAATAAAAGTTATTCTTCATCAAGATCTTCGGCGTCTTCACTTTTTTTTACATTGGTGAGCCACCCAGCGCAGGAGTTTCCAAAAAGCAGGAAAAAAAGGTAAGAAAAGCATTTTCTTTCTTTTTGCTGGATTTGTCAGGGAAAACCCCTTAGTTTAAACAAATCTTGAAAATAAATTGTAAGGATAGAAGATAAGTTTATTCACTATTAGCAGGAGGAGTTCTTAAGCCTATTCGGTACAATTCTGTTTAAAATTCTAACGGAACTGATTTAACCCGACGTAGTGTGGTGGCAGAGCTGTATTGGAATCGTTGTTTCTAAAGTAACTGAAGCTTGTTGTTGGTCTCTTATAATTGTTAAGATTCTAAAGTAATTGAATCAACCCGACGCAGTGTGGTGGCAGAGTTATATTAGATTTGTTGTGTCTGAAGTTGTAAGTTTCTAACGTAGTTAAAACTGACTATGAAGATGTTATAATTCTGATTGAATTCTAAAGTAACTGAATTGATTCGATGTAGTGTGATCACAGAATTATTTCATGATAGTTGTGTTATAGTATAGTGAGTCTGACGTACCGCAACTCTTAAGTTTAAAGCAGTAACCCGAAGCAGTGTGGTCTTTTCCCGACGTACTGTGGCACTGTTTTAATCTGATAAATATTAGTTTGAGCCCGAGGAACTTTGGCTAGAAAAAGGCTGTTTGAGAAAATATATATATATAAAAAAAAGACCCAACGTACTGTGGTTTTGTCCGATGTACTGTGACAAGCATTGTTATATTTTTTTAAACCGTTGCAGAAGTTGAAGCTGTAAGTGCTTGTTTTGCCTGAAGTGTAAGACATTTATTATAATTCTGTTAAGATTCTAAAGTAATTGAATCAGCCCGTCGTAGTGTGGTAGCAGAGTTGTATTAGACCTATTGTTTCTAAAGTAATTGAAACAGAGTTGTGATAATTCTGATGAAATTCTAAAGTAACTGAATTGACCCGATGCAGTGTGGTTACAGAATTATTTCATAACTATGGTGTTTTGTGTTGATTTGCCCGACTACCGTGGCTAAGTAAACTGTTTTAAAAATATAACAAAACCCAAAGTAGTGTGGTTTTGTCCGACGTAGGCTACTGTGACAGTGTTACATTTTTAACAGTTTAGTGTAGAAAAGTTTAGAGACCCAACGTAGTGTGGCTGTTTAATTCATTTGCGGCCAAAGCACAGGAGCTGTGAATAATTAGACTAACAGGTATCTTAAAGTAACTAGATAATGTTCAGTCAGTGAAGGAAAAGAAGCCTATTGAATTGATGAACACAATTCAATAAGATTGTGAAAATGGCAGAGTTGATAGTTAAATACATCGCTAAGCACGGCTCAGTGGGAATGTTTGATGGGATAGAGAAGGCAGATGAGCCCTACAAGTGGGCTATGTCGCAATTCAAAAATTGTCCCAAAATGCCTAAAAACAAAGAGGGAAAAGTTGCTAATGCACTTCAAGCTCTTTTTACCTCATACAAGGTAACTAAGAAAATATTAGAAGAAATTAAAACTGAAAACAAGTTGCTAAATTCTATGTC
Source organism: Sinocyclocheilus grahami (assembly GCF_001515645.1). Lineage (NCBI taxonomy): Eukaryota > Metazoa > Chordata > Actinopteri > Cypriniformes > Cyprinidae > Sinocyclocheilus > Sinocyclocheilus grahami. The sequence continues at coordinate 209,679 of NW_015506269.1, read as the reverse complement.
ATGTCATTGAGAAATTGCGAGGCTGAAGAGATTATTTTGAAGGAACAGATAGTGAAATTGAGAAAAGAAATTTCAAA
>NW_015506269.1:206888-209095 GCF_001515645.1 Sinocyclocheilus grahami | reverse complement strand
TGACAAAAGAGCAGACAAAGGTGCAAGGAGAGAAGCTGTACTTAGACTTGGTGGGACTAATTTGGTTAACTTCAGAAAGATAACTGAGGTGACAATGGAAATTGGAGAACACCCTCTAGCATTTGCATCCAGGTTGTGGGAAATGTTTAGCTGTTACAGTGGTTTGCCCAATGCAACTAAACCTCTAATGTTTAAGTCTGCATTAATTGCACAAAGTTGTTCACACATGCGAGAAGCCATTGCTCTGCATGTAGATGTAAATACACCATACAGGCAAATCATTTCCAAAATGACACAGCATTTCAATGCAAGAAGTCAAATGAAAGCTGCAGAATCTAGACATCCAGTTGCTGCATTTGGCAGGCGAGAATGTTCTAGATTATCTAACGGTTTCCATCAGAGACCAAAGAGATTAGAAAGAGTAAATTCAGAAGGTGTTACTCTCTGTTATGCATGTGGAAACGCTGGTCACATTGCTAGACATTGTCAAGACAACGAGAGACCTCATCAAAGCTTTGTCTGTTATGCATGTGGAAAGGATGGTCACATAGCAAGGCATTGTTTAGAAAAAGTTAGGAAAGATCAGGAAGTTGTTTGTTTTGCATGTGGAAGTTTGGGACACAAGACAGTGTCACTTTTCACACAAAAGAAGGATGAGCTATCGTGATTTGCTTAAGAAGATAGGCAGTTTAGAAACCCAGTTGGCACTGTTGAAAGGAAATAAGGAAGAAGCCATTCACACATTGCCAGACACAGCACTGCATGAACAACATGACTGTAGCTCAGTCACAAGCAGATGCTGATGTGAATTGTAGGAATAGTTTTATGATAGTATTATATTATGTGTTATATATTAATGGCATTAATATTTAAATTTAATGAGAAATGTTTGAATTGCATTCTGTGATCAAATTTCTGTAGCTTTGGTTTTGAATGTGAAAAGATTCTTGTGGGGGAAAGCTCTTCTTTTTTATCTTGTTTCAGGTATAAGCATTGAGAGTTTGTTTGAAATGTGTACCCTCCTGGAGAAAGATGATCCGGTCATCTGAAGGACAAAGAAGGCCAGCAAAACCAGTGGAGCCAGGGGACTTCCAGAAGAAAAAGAACTTCACAAACTGCAACAACAGCTAGAAGGACTTTTCCAAATAGAAATGAATGGACAATGAAAATAGTTTGATTTCTTTGTTTCTCTTTTCCAGAGACTGTGGACAGACTGTGGACAGCAGTCTTATCACCGAGACGGAAAACAAGAAATGAGAAATGCACAAAGACAGACTCTATGCACATGACACCAGAAAGAGACAAACATATGCATACTCGAATGCAGAACATTGTCTACTGAATGCACACATGTGGACAAAGGACGTCCACACTGAGAGAATGGACACAATGCAAGTGACAAAACTCCATTTGGGTTTATCTGTGAGTGATGCTTTGAAAAAAACAACCATTGTGTAGAGCACCCCAGAGTAACTATAAATCGTGTGAAATTAATTTAACTAATCTTCACAATAATTTTACTAGGGTAATAGTGTCAGACAAGAGAACATGTATTACAACAACTCTAAATCACTTCTCCGTTTTTATTGATAATAACCAGACATTCTGTACAATTAATGATACTTAATTTTATATGACCCCTGAATCAACCTGGTCTATAGGAAATTATAATTTTCCATATGTAAACACCACCCAACAGGCAATGTCAGGAAAACCAGAGGAACAATTGGGCTTTGTGGAAGAAATTCCTGAATTTGATTTTGAGTTACTAAAACTGGATGATATGCTGATGTCATTAATGCAAAGGAAAGATAACCACATCGTTAAAGCTCAACAGGGTCTTGATGAGAAGGATAAGGCTTTAACTAAACAAATGCATGATGGAGATTTAGTCATTGCATACTCTAGTTTTAAAAGTTACATCCCAAATCAAACCACTGTTTGTGTTTGTATCTTTCTAATTATGTGCCAATGCCTGATGCTATGTTGTATGTGTTCTATGGTGAAACGTCAAATTGCAGATAGTTCAATGATCAATATTGGGCGCTCCCGTTGGTTGTGATGGTTCTTGATTACCTCTTCCAAACCCTAGAAACATTTTCCAAATCTAAACAATCCTGTTTTTTTTAACAAGCAAAAAAAAAACTGTGATAATTTTGCTCAAATGAAACGGAGCTGTAACCAGTGTGCATGAGGTGTAGACCCAA
>NW_015506269.1:164468-206853 GCF_001515645.1 Sinocyclocheilus grahami | reverse complement strand
TACAAAGAGCTTAATTATCATAGAGATAATTCTTTCAATAATATGTAAATAGTATCTCCTGAACGTTACTTCGTCAATCGTCACCTATAGCGTGGGAGCAGCAGTAGGCCATCAAGAACCATCTGCTGACCAAAAGGGTACTTGAATATAATTGCTAGGGATTCTAGATAATCCTATCACCTGAACATTTGGTTGTTTCCACCTGAAAGACTTCCAAAGATGTGGGAACGGAAGGCTATCACTTTCATTGTTATCCGCAATTTATATAAAAGACGAAACTTCATTTACATGTCTAGCGGGAAGATGAACGTAATAGAGTATAAAATGTTTGAGCGTAGGAGGTTCGGGGTTCATTCTGAATCCGTTGAACCCAAGGTACTACATGTACTTTGTCACTGATATGCTGCAATAAACATCTTCATCGAGATCTTCATCGTCCTCATCATTTTTCTTACACTGTCTATTATCTTACGATAAACATTAACTATAACGCGCTTCATAAAATTCCACTACTGGCCAGATTTCCGAGAGGTAAACTGATGCATTAAAATGTAAAAAATGCAGTAATTTCTTCAATTTAATGCAAGTGTGCTTGAGAAACACTGAAATTAATGGACTTTAATGCTGGAACTATTGGTTGTTTGGAACTACCCAGCAAGCAATAGCCGTCATTTCAACGTCTCGGTTAACTATAGACCCGATATAGTCCGGCTATGTGTAACCCACTTCTAGCCCAAATAACCTTGAATTTGGTTTCATGTCGTTTTTTTGCCAAAATAACTTACTTGTGAGATGTATGATATTCCATCATGTAAGCAAAGTCAACAGCGTTTACAAGGTGTTTGATTTAATTTCTTTGACATGTTCAATACTTAGCCTGTGCGTAGCCACGATTTAGCTCGTAGTCAGAGCGGCTATCTGTAGCCCTCTTATAGTCAAACCTGGTTCACTATAGTTTTTGGCCAGACAGCGCATGAGATGGTTGATATCCCATCATGTTCGCAGTGTCAATAATATCTACAAAGATATAAGTGTCATTTCATGACATGGTCTATATGTAGCCACGATTTAGCTTTAAATTGGACGGGCTACATGTAGTCTGCTTTTAGCCCACCTGGCAAAATCGAGGCAATCTGTGGTCTAATTTTAACGGCTTGGTTATAGCCCTATACCAGTAACCAGACCAGCGATGATCATAGCCAAAATAGCCTTAAAATGTACATGTAATTTTCGCCCACACAGCTTCTTATCAAAGGCAAGTAAACTTTTGAAACATTTAAATTAGCATTATTTTATATTTTATTTAATTATTTTACAGCATTATTAAATATATCATTATTTATTATGCCAAAAATAATGCTAATTTAAATGTTTCAAAATTTATTTGCATTTGATAATATCATGTCATGCATCCCACAAGCTGTTAAATGTTACGTTCATACACATTGATATTTGGCTGTCTTTCATTTTATAATTAAAAATGCAATTACAATTCCCAACCGCTAGATGGCAATTGTAGCCCTACTGAGACATGACTACTGGCAACGCGAGACATGAGAGTTAGTAGAGATCATGTTATGAATTTAGTTTTTACACGAGAGAGCACTAAGTTCACCTGTCGGAGAGCAGCGGGCAAACAACAAACGATAAAGGTCATTCCTACTTGGTCTTGTAAGTATCAGTGTTTTAATTTTGACGTGTTCATTATTTATCTATATTATTTGTTATGTTTTGGCTGTAACAGTACAGGCAGAGAGTTCATGGACTGCCTCCTTGGCCATAACAGGACAGGCTGGGAGTTCATGGACGGCCTCTTTGGCCGTGACAGGGCAGACAGTGAGTTCTTGGATGGCCTCCTTGGCCATAACAGGACGGAGTGGGCGCCGCTGCCTCGGGAGGTTCTGCTGTGGAAGCCGCCACCTCTGGAGGTTCTGCAGCGGAAGCCACCACCTCTGGAGCAGGCTCATGGACAGGAGAGGGCCCTGGGGCAGACTCATTGACAGGAAAGGCTTGTGGGACAGACTTGTGGACAGGAGAGACCTCTGGGAACGTTTTATGGACTGGAGCGGGCTCTGGAACGGTTTTTTGGACTTGAGCAGGCTCTGGAGCAGATTCGTGGATTTGAGCAGGCTCTGGAGTGGATTCATGGACTGGAGAGCAGTGTGCAGCCCAGACACATAAAATGGCGACCGCCATCACAGACAGCATAGTAGACAGAGGAAGGCCCGCCGGGCCCGACAGTGTCAAGGCTGTGAGGCTTGGGAACGTAGAGACCGCTGGGATGCTAGCCGCTCACACTGACATCAGAGGTGGGTCCAATACACTGGCAATCATTCTCGACTTTCCTGGCCCAAGTTCCATCTTGGCTGTGGACTATGTCATGGCATGGCGAAGCTCAGATGTGGTGGCCATCTTGGCCGGAGATTCAGGCATAGCAGCCATCTTGGATGGGGATTCAGCCGTGGCCATCATGTGAAGAAGTTATTGAGTGGCAGCCATCTTGTGAAGAGATTCTTGAGTGGCGGCCATCTTGTGAAGAGGCTCTTGAGAGGCGGCCATCTTGTGAAGAGGCTTTTGAGAGGCGGCCATCTTGTGAAGAAGCTCTTGAGTGGCGGCCTTGAATGACATGAAAAGGTCCTTGCTTTACCGGCATGATGTGAGCAGGGCCTGGCTTGGCCGGTGTGACGTGAGCAGGCCCTGGCTTGGGAGGCATGTCGTGAGCAACTCCTGACATGACGGTCAGGGTGTGTAGATGCTCCGGTGTAGCAGTCATAACATGATGAGACTTTGGCAAGGTGCCGTGTTCCTCCTCCACGGCACCCACAGTGAAAGCAGAGCAACTCAACAATAACGCAAAGTCAATATATCGTTCGCGAGTCCAGTGAGAGGTATGATGTGGCATTAAACAAGAAATTTCTTCAGACAGACCAAAATGAAAGATGTCTTTGAGTGCAATATCATTAAAGTCTACCTGGTAACACAGTTTATAGAATGCTGCCACATAGACCTCTATGCAACGATTACCTTGACAAAGGCACAAAATCTTTGCTGCTGGATCCATAGTGATCTGGTGTACTGTAAAGTTGCTAGATCTGTAGTGGGGCGAAGTCTTCTGTAACGGACTTGACGTGACAATGAGGTTGTAGATCCAAGTGTGAGCTTTATTAAAACAGACCGTGGTTGAGACAGGCAGGGTCAAACATCAGCAAACAACTATATTCAGGGCAAGGCAAAAGAGTCATCCAAAGCAGGCAATGAAACTATATTCAGGGCAGACAGCAAACAATCACAAAAAACAATGAAACGGTCCAAGGTCCAAAAAACAGGCAAGGCAAGACAAGGTATCAACAAGGCAAGCATACAAGCAAACAAACAAGGCAAGGCAAACAAGGCAACAGCTGAACAAGACTTTCATTAGAGAGTGTTTAAGTGCTGCTTAAATAGTCCAATTACAAGAAACCGGTGTGCATGCAATCAGTTCCTAGGCAAGGGGTAATATGGAAAATGGAGTCCGGGATACAGTGGTAAAGTCTGGGATGGAGTGCCCTCTAGAAGAGCTCATGGGCACTCCAGCTGGAGATTGTGACACCTTCCTGCTGCAGTCGATCATAATTTTAATCAAACAACAAAAGACTAATAAGATAAAATCACTCAGTCCTCTTGACAGAATAATTTTTTTTTTACAGTCAGGTAAAGCTTGAAGCATAAAATGTTCATGGGTATAGGCTATGACTTTACAAACATTTGACATTAAATAAATATCATCCAGTTTCTATTTCAATGTGCAGCAGCTTTTCCCACATAGTCTAATGCTCTTTTCACATAGTTAAATGTTCTCCAATCCAAACTGATGCATTTCTTAATTAGAGTAATGAAATTAACATTTGACTTCTACTCAGCCAACAGCAAAAAGGCTTGCAAAATAATGAAGAACAGATGAAGAGGATGGCCACAATACCAAGTATTGGAAGAATATTAAAATCCAACAGGAAAAAGAATAACTGTTGCTTTTGTATTTGTAGGAAATAAAGATGACCAAATAAATTTAACAGCTGTGGTGGTGGTTATGGCATATATTTCGAACTACCCTTCAATCTGGCTTCCATGGATTTTAAATGGGTAAAATCCATGGAATAAGAGAAAAAATGTATTGTTGTGCCTTTGGATGTCAAAATCGGAATGCAAATAGTTTTTATATAATACTGTCGTCAAAGATGCTATTTGAAGCTAAACACAGACGTTTAAACAGACAGACTATGGATGAAAACTGCTATGATTACTAGGGCTGGGTTTTGACACAAATTTCACGATTCGATTCGATTCTCGTTCACAAGCTTGAGATTCCATTCGATTACCAATTCGATTTGATTCAATATTGATTATTTTGGATGTACGGAAAGTATTCAGACCCCCTTAAATTTTTCACTCTTTATTATATTGCAGCCATTTGCTAAAATCATTTAAGTTATTTTTTTTTCCTCATTAATGTACACACAGCACCCCATATTGACAGAAAAACACAGAATTGTTGACATTTTTGCAGATTTATTAAAAAAGAAAAACTGAAATATCACATGGTCCTAAGTATTCAGACCCTTTGCTGTGACACTCATATATTTAACTCAGGTGCTGTCCATTTCTTCTGATCATCCTTGAGAAGGTTCTACACCTTCATTTGAGTCCAGCTGTGCTTGATTATACTGATTGGACTTGATTAGCAAAGCCACACACCTGTCTATATAAGACCTTACAACTCACAGTGCATGTCAGAGCAAATGAGAATCATGAGGTCAAAGGAACTGCCTGAAGAGCTCAGAGACAGAATTGTGGCAAAGCACAGATCTGGCCAAGGTTACAAAAAAAATTCTGCTGCACTTAAGGTTCCCAAGAGCACAGTGGCCTCCATAATCCTTAAATGGAAGACATCTGGGACGACCAGAACCCTTCCTAGAGCTGGCCGTCCGGCCAAACTGAGCTATCAGGGGACAAGAGCCTTGGTGAGAGAGGTAAAGAAGAACCCAAAGATCACTGTGGCTGAGCGCCAGAGATGCAGGCGGGAGATGGGAGAAAGTTGTAGAAAGTCAACCATCACTGCAGCCCTCCACCAGTCGGGGCTTTATGGCAGAGTGGCCCGACGAAAGCCTCTCCTCAGTGCAAGACACATGAAAAAACACCTGAAGGACTCCAAGATGGTGAGAAATAAGATTCTCTGGTCGGATGAGGCCATGGGCCGAAGGTTTACCTTCTAACAAGACAATGACCCTAAGCACACGGCTAAAATAACGAAGGAGTGGCTTCACAACAACTCTGTGACTGTTCTTGAATGGCCCAGCCAGAGCCCTGACTTAAACCCAATTGAGCATCTCTGGAGAGACCTAAATATGGCTGTCCACCAACGTTTACCATCCAACCTGACAGAACTGGAGAGGATCTGCGAGGAATGGCAGAGGATCCCCAAATCCAGGTGTGAAAAACTTGTTGCATCTTTCCCAAAAAGACTCATGGCTGTATTAGATCAAAAGGGTGCTTCTACTAAATACTGAGCAATGACCATGTGATATTTCAGTTTTTCTTTTTTAATAAATCTGCAAAAATGTCAACAATTCTGTGTTTTTCTGTCAATATGGGGTGCTGTGTGTACATTGAGGGAAAAAAATTAACTTAAATGATTTTAGCAAATGGCTGCAATATAACAAAGAGTGAAACATTTAAGGGGGTCTGAATACTTTCCGTACCCACTGTATATATATGGGGGGAACTGCCGTCTGTAGGAAACACTCGATAGACAATTACAGAGGCATTTAACATTCGGATTTGCTAGATTTGTAATTTACTTATCTCTTCCCTAGTCGTTGAGGTCCAAACAAAAGCAGCTTCCCTCCGAACACAATATGGGAAACTACTCCGTCCAAAACCAAGTGGCAGCAGTGACAAAGACTTAACTCCCAGACAGAGGTGGATTTTAAAAAACCTCCAATTTCTACAACCTTTTGTTGTACCACGGGTATCTCTGTCTACACTGAATGTAAGTTGGTTGTTACAGTTCTTTCCAACTGTTAAATTTGTGAACTCTCCTATCTATCTATCATCTGACATTTTCTATTTATCTATCCATCTATCATCTGACAATTTCTATCGATCTGCTTTCAGAATTAAGGATTTTAAAACTACAGATTTCGGAAGGAGAATGGCTTCATCACGTCGTTGCGAAGAGGGAATGCTTCATCTCCAGCAAATGCATAAGGCAAAGTTATGTTACTGCCTGGTAGTGGCTCTGGAAGGGGGACATTCAGCAGACCTCTGTCCATGGCAGCTCGGAGGTCTGACTGGCCAAATATTCCTCCATCTGACAGGCTTCCTTGTATACCCACATTAGCATAGATGAATTTGTAGTTGGTGTCAGCTACTGCCATGAGCACAACAGAAAATCTTAACTTATAATTATGGTAGGTGCTTCCAGAGTTTGCAGGTGGCTGGATGTAGATGTGCTTGCAATCTATGGCACCCAAGCAATTAGGAAACTGCCACTTGTTTTCAAATCCTGCTGCCACCTCTCTCCACGCTGCCTCCGTTGTAGGTGTCTGGGGGGGAAAAAAGAAACAATTAAATTAACATTTTTAATTTTCTCTGAAGTCCACTTATAATGCTATTAAAGACTTCAACTGTCATTATTTAGAAACATGTACATTGTATACTCTGGTTTTGACTTTGTGGTTAAAACATTTGTGCGGTTTAACAGATGAGGCTTAAGCCTAGTCTGAGACTAAAAAGCATGTTTGAGCGGTCTTAACTGGAAACAACTTGCACTTACCTATCTTAAACTATGTCAGTGCCATTTTTGTGTCTCAATATGAATAACAGTAATGTAAGCACATTTATAAATGCTTTTTAAATGTCCAATTTAATTAAGTCCTAGTCCTAGCTTAATCTAAGTCCTGTCTCTGAAACCAAGCCATGGTTTTGGGACATCTCTTGTAAAGGCTTTCATTGTGGCCACCCACTGTTGTGAAATGTCAATCTTCCTGTTGTTTACATCAAATGCCTTACCTTCAAGTGATCATCCTTTAAGACATCATACAGGGCTTTACAAGTCTCCATTACGATCTCACTGATGGTACTACGGCCGATCCGGTACTGGAAACTCAGAGACCTAAATGTCTCTCCTGTGAAGAGGAGCATGTTATTGTGAATTTCCAGTGTTGGGTTAGTTACTCTACAAAAGTAATTACTAGGTACAACTTGCATCTTCAGTGTAACTAGATAACTGTACTAATGACTTACATTACTCATTACTGTTTACTTATTCCCATATCAACCTCAAAGTTCAACAATACAAGGATAGACACAAAATAGCGCTTTTAATTTAAAAATATTCTTGAACTAACCAAAAGTATTAAAGGGAGGTTACAATGAAAACATACATTTTAACATTAGACATTAAATTGTTACATCCATTACTATTTTATATTGAACTGTTCTATAGTCTATGCAGTATTTACTCAGAAGTAGCTGTAATTAAATTACAGGAAAATTAGAGGAATAGTTCACCCAAAAATAAAAGTTCTGTCATCATTTAGTCACCTTCAGGTTATGTTAAACCTGTATACATTTTTGTCTTTGTTCAGTTGAACACAAAGGAAGATATTTTGAAAAACGTCTGAAACCAAACAGATGTGGGGCACCATTGACTACCATAGTACGAAAAAAATACTATGGTAGTCAATGGTGCCCCACATCTGTTTGGTTACAAACATTATTTTCACAATACACTATGTTTTTTTTGTTTTTTAAAACTGACTTGCCTGTAGCAAGGAATCGTAGCGTTAGAGAAAGGCGCATTCTTGCACTGATGGCTCTTCTAAATTTTGTGTCCCTTCTTTGGATGAGTGGTGTAACTTTGTCAAGCAAGCAGCTGAAATCCTCCCCATCCATCCTGAGCAGATCACGAAAACCCTTCCTATCACTGTCCTTCAGTGCAAATAGAAAGAAACCGTTTGGAATGTCAAACAGTCTGGTTACAATCCAAAGCAATAGTTAACTGTTTTATTGTTCACTTAAAAACAAAAAAATGATGCCAATGGAAATGGCATTGCAGTTTTTATGCGTGCATTCAACTTATCATTGTGACTTCTTTTGGTGGAGTAATGTATCAATCAAAGGCTGATGATACATGGGGCAACTTTTTGAGCAATGTTGCCAGGCAACAATGTTGCTGTCAACGGGCAACAATGTCAGACACGGGGCCCACGACCGATCTGACATTGCCCCATGTATCATCACCTGGAGATAAAAAAAAAAAAAGGCTCTGTGTTTACCCCATGTGACTACATAAAACAAATTGTACTTCTGAAATGTAAAAACATTGGAGCTGCATACTGCTTAATTTAAGCTTTAGCTCAATTTTTTTTTAACGGTCTGTTTTTGTCTGGCTAAAAAATAAAACTATAAACAATCCATATTTTACCTCGAGTTCTCTTTGGAGGATTGACAGCCCATATTTTCCTCTTCGAGCAAGCCAGGAACGTGTCCACAGTCGAGTTTTCTTTCTTTATTTGCACTTTTCCGAGGACAACACAGCCAGTACAAAACACGCAACTTCGGTATCCATTGCCGCTGTTTACGGAAGTCAGGCTTCTTGATGACAGTACGCACGACGTCACACGATGATTGGTCGGGAAGAAACGCATAGTCTGGCATGTTTGGTACCCACGACAAGATTTTATCCAGTCAAAATCGTATAAACTGACACAGTGACTGTCGTAACAGACAAAAAATCGTGTAGTCTGAACGGGATTTAAGATTTAGAATGTATTTAAAATGGACCTATACAGACGTCTGTCAGATGTTTGTACACAGCAGACGCTTTCCAGATTCAGTGATCTTTAACAGACATCTTGCAGATGTATTTTGCTATCTGGGTACTTTTAAAGCATAAATTTGATTTAAACAATAGGTCTACATCAGTGGTCACCAACGTGGTGCCCGTGGGCAGCTGGTAGTCCGCATGGAGTCTCTGAGTCGCCCGCCAAGCACGTTCTATAAATAGCCTAAATTAGCGTCGGGCGATATCGAGATTATGATCAAATTTATGTTAATAATGATGATAAACTCTCGACATTTTTACTCAATATGGATTAATCACAACAGAAATAAATGTTACAGCAACCAGTCAGTGCATGTCGCTAATAAGTCTGCATGTTCTGTGTGTGTGAATGCGTGGATTAGTTTCAACTGATACGCAAACTCAAACACACGTGACTCGCAGTGTTTCAGCGTCTGCGTCTGAGGAGCCCTTCATCTTCAGAGCTGTTCTGACAGTCACTTCACCAGGCAGGGGCTCGTTCTTCGTACATCGCTAACTCAGTTAGCTGGATTTGATTGTTGACGATTTGGCATGATCTTGGATCATTTGGTTCTTCGAAGCGCATCCCGGAGTTGCTGCCATAGCAACAGGTCCGTAAACTTAAACCTGCTCGGGAGCAGGCTTATTTCATGTAAACAGGATTAGATTGCATCTTTTTAAGCAGAATTGATACTTAAAATCTGTCCCAGCCACCGCTACTTTATTACAAGAGTACCCTACTAATCCAGGGACAATAATTTTAAATAACAATCATTTAAAAATTAATTTAAAGATAATATAATAATGTTGTGTAGCCTTTAATACTATAGACGCAGCCGGTTTTACTCATTGAGAGATTTATTCGTCATAAAATAATCACTTCATAATTGTATTAGTCTTACACACATACTATACAGATAATGTAGAGTCGTACATTAATTTGAGTGGTGACAGATATTATGGGAGTGGCTTGATGGAGCGCAGGAGATGCAGATAACTTGATCGTGGCCCTTAAGAAACTTTAATTAATGCTGTCACATAACAAATCTGTTAAAAAAATTAAATTAAATGAATTGGTAATTACTACATTGAAATAAAAATGTAAAGCCTGTACAAATATTAGAAATCGTGAATATAAATAATAATTTTTAAATTAACAAATTAAAGTAAAATAAAAACAGTGCACATTTAATTTATTAGAACATTTATGTAGTTTTGTTTTCCTTATAAAAGTCCAGAAATTTGTCAAGTTTTTCGTTAGGTGTCTTTTTTAATGAAATTATGTCATTACGTTGCTGTCTTGCCGCCGGCCAATCGCTGCATTGCTGATCGTGGTTTCAAGTATCGACACATAGCCCCTTTTAAACCAACCCATGAACGCGCAATTATCTCAGATAACTCAATTCAGCCATACTAATCATCAACAACAGGTGTGTTTAAAGAACGAATTAGCCAGATCCTGATTAGCGCAATGGTATCATCTTGCTGTGTAGAATTTAATCTCCTAAAAAAAAAATTATAATAATTTATCGTGTTCATGTTTTTTTTTTTATTGTGATATTTATAGCTTTGAAAAACATTTCACATTTTATTTTGGTGTCAGTAAAAATATGTCGATGTTGGAGCCTTTCTGATTAGTTCAAAGAGATAGTTCACCCAAAAATTACAATTCTATCATCATTTACAACACCTTGTTATTCGAGACTTATTTGAGGAGATGTTAGGTAGAAAGTTAGACATAGAGAGCCATGAATAAAGTGTGACAAAATGTTTATTTTTAAAAAATCATCCCTTTAACCTCACTAAATCATGTACTAAAAGATCTTACCAATGATCAGCCTTGGAGTAGAAGTCGTCAAGCCTGATCTTTGCATCTGCCAGAGTTGTTGTGACCTACACACACACAAACCACACAGTTTTTCTAAGTGTCAGTTATAGCAATCATTCTTTTAAGTGGGCCATCAACAACAGGACAGCTGCATCAGTAACGTTATTCACATCTGGCACAGCAGCAGAAAGTGCAGTTACGTTATTATCTACACAGATTTCTCAAAATCACATTTATGCTTCCTAAAAGGTGTGCTGAAAATGATTACTTCACTCTAAAATTCTTTTGACCGTTCAGGGTTCGTACACATTTTTACCAATACATTTCCATGACTTTTCCATGACTTTTGAGACAATATTCATGACCTAAATGTTCCATTATTTTACAATAAGAATAAAAATCTGTTCAAATGATCATAGCATATGTTAACTAAAATGAATGACTATTAATGCTACTCGTTTGCTTTCTTGTTTTAGTAATAAGTACAAGCTGCAACTGCGCCAGACCTTATCCACATTTCACATCACTGAATATTATCATTTATTTAACTGTGTGGCCAGGATGGCCATTTTGGTGTCATTTTGTGTGTATTTTTGCTGCTTAAATGCAACAAGCTGCGCTTTAGAGCCCTGCATTTCAGCCCGAGCCCAACGGCCCCAACTTATATATGGCTTCGGGACAATTTTCACGTCATAGCTCAGACACGGGCCAGGCATCAGGCTTGCTTCCTCCTTATGTTTATATTTTAGATATCCATCAATTATTATGGTGATGACAAAGATTTGCCACGCTGGTGGAAACAACACGAGACCGTGCTACCGCGACTGTCAAGAGTGGCTCGGACGGTGTTTAGTGTCCAGCAGCAGCGAGTGCTGGAAGAGTTCCATGTTAAAGCGCACGCAAAGCTTGCCGCAAAACGCCAGCAAGTAATTACCATGATGAATGCTCCAGGGGAAATAGAATATTCGCAGGGTTTCGGTTCATTTTTGTGAAGTGCTCCTGCTCAAGACCGAGACAGCAGAAAGCATATACTGTTTGTTTTCTAACAAAGCACACCGTATGCTGATATTGTGAGTGCACACAAATAAAAGTAGACCCTTAACAGTCCCGAATGATGTATTACTCTTACCTTTATGAGCAAAAATGACGGTCGTTTCCACTGTTATAAAAAAAAATGCAAATGATCGTGCTGCAAAGTGCGCTTTAGCTTCTCTGCACAAACAATTGGATACGCTCCTAATAGCACACTTTTATCTAGGTTAACCATTTAAACTAACATTGTTTTTTTTAAGCATTTTATAGGCCTATAGATTTTATTTTAGTCAAGAGGTGAGGATAAGGGCCGGACTAGGGCATATGTTTGAGGCCCGTGCAGGGTTCTGCTGAGCTTATTTGGTAGCAAACTCAATACTCATATACGCACGAGCGCACTTTGGATGTGACTGCGCAACGCCTCTGGAGCGCGCGAGTACCGAATGGCTTAAAAAGACGTGCAAATAAATAATAAAATTTTCTGACGATGCAACAATGACCCGATTAGGCAAGTGACTATTCTGTTAACTGTCTCGAAATGCGAGTGAAAGTCTTGTATCGCAGCGTGCAGCGTTTCTTGTAGCGCAGACAAGATGCGCCGATGTGAAGCCGTTTGAAGAGAAAGTCAAAGAGAGAAGCTGAATCACTCACGCTGTTTTCAAATGACTGATTTGATCAGTCTGTGTGGACTGGACTCAGTCTGTAGGTTTGATTATTTACTCATCAAACCTACATGCTATAGGCTATTGAATAAATGTGTGAATATCCATCATTTTAAAGTCAAAAGCTGCGGGAATGAGTAAAACTATGCGCAATCCCGCACCGAAATTCAGGACCTGATTAAACACAATTCTATTATACAGAGTTTTGTGAAATAGATTTCAATGACTTTTCCAAAACTTTCTGGGTTTATTTATTTTTCCAAAACTTTTCCAGGCCTGGAAATTGGTGTTTTAAAATTCCATGATTTTTCCAGGTTTTTCATGACCGTACGAACCCTGACCGTTACTAACTGGACATTCCGTTTTTTTTTTACCATCTCGAATGTGTCATCTTATGCCGAATTCACACTGCACGATATTAGCCCGATTTTTCACTCGCCGACAGGTTTGCCCGACATCGGAGGCAAATCGGTGCTTGTTCACGCGAGTGACAATCATGCAGTGTGGATTATCAAAGACGCGATCTGAGGGAATCGATTCACAATCACGCTGTGTGCAATGATTTCTGACTGAAAACTACATCAGCGATGACCTACAGCCAATGAGAGACCAAGATACAGGGCAGAGGGAAGTTCGGGGAGGAGTTATAGACCAGAATATCAGTATTTTAATAGATATATAAACAATTATATCATACAGAAACAAGCACAAACATTTGCTTGACCAGCCACAACATCAGCATAACAGTTACTGCAAAATTATTTACCTCCAACTCTCTTTGCAGAACACCCAAACCCTGTTCCCTGCTTCTCCCTCTTGCATAATCTGTTTGTATTTTTCTCCTTGTAGCTGGAAATCAGCTCAGACAACTTGCGGGCTATATATATATATTTTTTTGTTTTGTTTTGTTTTAATAATTACAGTCTTGCTGGAGAACTCCGGTCTGATGCACGCGGGTTCTCGCGTTATTTCCTTCTCACTTCTCGCGTGTGTTTTGTTGTGAAATGTAGTTTGCGGACCAGACAGAGCTGTCGGCGATTCTTCCTATTGTGAAGTTATGCAGTGTGAACCCCCTGTCGCTGATCCATGGTGCAATGTAAACACAGCAGCAACTGAATGCTACCCCAGATAGTCACGCAGTGTGAAAACAACGGCGATCCGACGAGTTTGAAAATCGTGCAGTGTGAACTCGGCATTAGGTGTTCACAAAGGCTGGAGAATGGTCGACACGACTGTAACTTACAGCCTTCCACGGTGCATCTAGAATTCAGATTGTGTTGTTCAGATCTATTCACTATTTTTGAGGGCTTTCTGTGTTTGCGGTAATGTTACGTGTGCGACTGAAGTGAAGTGCGGAGCGGCAGAGGCTATAAGAACGTGCATGCATACACGAAAACGCTTTGGCATTATTAATAAATGCATATAATGTCTCTAAAGGGACGCCACGGTGTTTGCAGACGAACATTGCGGGTTTTACGCTAGCAGTAAATGCATGCTGTATAGTTATACACTTATATATGGGTAGCGCCAAGCGATTACACAGCTGTAACGTTACCATTAAAAGTTCAGTTTGTTGGCCAAAACTTTCATTCAAGTTCACAAAAACTCACCTGCTACCGACGTGGTCAAAACGAAGACAGAGACCTGTTTATGTTCGCACTTTGATGGTGAAACTTTCTACAAAAAAGGAAAGAAAAGAAAGATCTTTTTTTGCACAGAAAGTTCTCTTCACTCTCAAATGAGTTTTCCGCTCTCTACCAACGAACACCGTGAGGAAACTGCGCGTCGTGCAAATGTCAGCGTTTTATTATTATTATTTTGCTTTTAATTAAACCAACAAATAACCCCTAAAATTACACTGACATAAAACATGTAACGAAAAAGCAGGAATATTGTACATACATTTGCAGCTGCGAGGTGTGTGCGTCTTCCTTTTCCTCTTCTTCTTCTTCTTTTTCCAAGCAGAAAAAACGCCTTTCTGTCATTGGTCAGGTTTCGTGCTCATTTTTTTTTATTACTGTATTTGGATTTACAGTAAATGAAAAATACTGTATTTTAAGGATATTTCCCATAATGCAACTTTAAAATACAGTAACGTACTGTGTAACTGTTTTACAGTAAAGTACAGTTCATATTACAGTTAAATACTGTGTAATTTACAGAAATTGCTAACAGTGTACATACTGTCCCTGGGTCAATTTGACCTGCCTATTTTAATGTTCTAAGGCAGGGTTCCTCAAATCTTGCCCTGGAGGTCCAATGCGCTGCAGAGTTTAGCTCCAACCCTGATCAAACTCAGCTACCTGTGATATTTCTAATGATCCTGAAGACATTGATTAGCATGCTCAGGTGTGTTTGATTAGGGTTAGAGCTAAACTCTGCAGGAAAGTGGATCTCGTGGGCCAGATTTGAGGATCCCTGTTCTAAGGTAACTCTACAGACCCAAAATAATAAAATTTCTTAGTTATATTTTGTTATTTTAGTTTTTACTATCCTATGAAGATTTTAAAAAATAGCTTTTTAATACAGAAAAATATTTAGTCAGACAAAGATGGTAAAAATGAGCTATCATTACTTTTTTCAATCTATCTGAAATACTATATAACCCATATTGTTTTTTTCTTGAAATTTTGTGACTTTTTCTCACTTAGTGTCATGAACATTCATACACAGTTTCAACATGCTGATGTGTTGTGAAAAGTACATACAGAAATTTTTATACATTTGTGATATATTCGCGGGTCAATTTGACACAAGAACAGACACAAAATAATTCAGACACAAAATTCCTTTTTTGTATGTTAGAGCTCCTCAACTCTAGTCCTGAGGTGCCTCCTAGTGCCAGTGTCTTGATGAGTTTAACAACTTTTTAATTTCAGATTGTGAAAACAAAACTGTTTAACCTTTTAACTGTAAGTCCCACTTTTTGAGCATAGACATGAAAATGACTTTTCCAGCTAAAATTTTTATAAATCTTGAATACTTCGGAGCACAAACTTAAGTTTGGTACCTTTTTAAAGGTCAAACATCACAGGTTATTGTTGAAGTAAAAAAAAACGTTATAAAAGTACATTTAATAAAAAGTTTTATGTTTAAATTTATGAAAATGTAAAATATTAAAATATAAATTTTTATATTTTATGTAAAATATATATTTTACAAAACATGTTTACCTCCAAATCTTCAAGAAAATCAAAGGCAAACATCTGAACAAGTTCTGTGCCAAATTTTAGGTTGATATCTCAAAAAAATGAACTTTTAAGTAAGATTTTGTGAGCGCAGTACCACACTTTTCCCCTAGTTGATATCCAGGGACTCTTGATTTCCATTTATTGTTTGAGTGATCTGAACCATATGTTTCCATAATTTTCTAAATATTTATGAAGTAGACATCCTATTCAGAAATAGTTTGAGCAGTAACTTTAATATTTACACATAAAAACATATTTCTGTCAGGACCACTATTGTCAAAGATGATTGACAATTAGCATACAGTTTGGATTGGCGGTATGGTTCTGTTCTGGGCAAGAACTCCCTGCACATCCATGCAGCCTAGCATGGATGAGAGCAAGGAGAGCAGCGATAACCCCCCAGGGTAAACAGAACAGAACCAACATAAATGTATTGCAGATATTGTTAAAGTTCAATAATTTTATGTACACATTTTAGAATTAGTCTGATTTAAAGGATAATCAGAAGGCTGAATCCTGACTGACAAAGGAGGAGTTGGGGATGGGGGAGGGTAATTAGCTATTTAGCAATGCGAAAACTGCTGATAATACTGAGGGACCTTATATATGAATGCTTAGATAGGTGTCGTATTCCCATAGGTAGATGGGGATCAGCTGAGAGTCAGCTGATGCGAGCTTGACTAACGTGACCTGCCAGAACTAACGCTTATAGAACAAGAGTGTGTTTGGCACCACATCAGAAATGGAGAATCTATCATTTATCTATTGCTCTGTCATTTCTTTGAAAAACAGTCACCAAATATGAAAACTAGAGTCTGAGACCTTTCAAATGATGTATAGTTTGTCAAGATTACTTTAGGTTTAGACCAAGATATTATTGTTAAAAAATGTGTAATTGCAAACAACCCACAGGAGTGGGGGAGGGGCAGTCAAAAATAGTGGTTAAAAACATTGTTCATGAATTCATAAATTCAGATATTTATTCTTTGTAATGAGTGAAAAGTATTGATATTAAAGGTTAATTGATTGTACTTGATTGTATGTTGTTTATATATATATATTGTAATTTTTGTGGAATTACATTGAATCCAATATGGGTCAATTTGACCCAGAAGATAGGAAGTAACCTGTTTTTGAACAGTACATGGGGGTTAAATGTTATCTAATATAGCATGTTTTATAAATGGTGTGTGATTATTATATGACTTGTAATTGTGTGTAATATTGTAATTGTAGTGATACCAATAAGCTGATAATTATGTTATTGCCTGATAAAGAACAGATGACAAAAAGTTTAAAAAGGAGATGTTTAGCAGACAGCTAACATTTTATATCCAGAATAAGTCCTTTTGAATATCATAAATGTTGTTAACATATCAGGTGAATAATCAGCTAAGATGATTAAATTCTAGACATGTATCATTAAGGAAGTTTGAGTTACTTCTGAATTTCCTGGTCAGTAAATAACTGATTTCTTGCAGGTATTCAGAAGATGTCCATTGAGAAAACCACTGAATCTTTTCACGGTACCTTTAAATTACAATACTAATATCAATGTAAGTACAAGAGCTCTCATATAGTGTGCTCTCATATAGAGCTTACTAAAGCATGTATCACACCAGTATACACGTAATCAGAGAAGAGATGTTGTTGTGAGGGGTGGGCATGTTAAGATTGTTCATTATATATTATGAGGGAACTTTAAAAAATGTCCACAAATAAATCATATATAATATAACAAACACTGCATAAAACACAATCATTTTCCATTTAGATTTTATGGTAAAGCCCAGGGTTGCTATATTTTACTTCTTCAGACAGGTGTTTCCAGGGGATTACTTTTAACTATGATCTTAGGTGTTGTAGGATTTACTACAGGGATTAAGTGCACTTGGTGATCCCAGAAGTTCATCCTTGTCACTTTTCACTGAGAAACTTTGAATATTTAGCTTTTCTTTAAAATAAAGTCAGTTAAGTGTGGCTTTTTCCATATTTTAGTGTGCAAGTTAACTTGTACATAAAAACTGATGTTTATTTCAGTACATAATGTGTTTAATAAATAAATAAAAAATAGCCTACTGCATGTTGCATAAATATCTGAAAAAAAAATTCTACAAGGTTTATTCCTTATTGTTACACACTGAACGTAGGCTATTAAATGGTATCTTACATAAAGTAAACAATTACATAAAACTTTGCATAAATGTTAGGTGACTATGTTCTAGCAAGTAGCAAGTGCCATTTATGAATGTCTTGTCAGTTTTTGACTGTCTTTCACATGCCATAGGCTCAAAATCATCATATAACATTATATATTTTTTTCTATGTGAAATGATCTGGTTTTTTTTTTTACATACCTGCCCCTTTTAGGTTACACAACTGTTTTGTCATTATATAAGTGAGCTATATAACACACCAATGGAGAAGGGACTCTTGCAGTCCGCAGACAGACGCTATTGCACCAATGAGGCCTCAATCCTGACGTCACGTGCTTCTTACGTGAACGAGAGCAAGACAGACAGTATCACATTTTCCCGTGTTAGTGCGGACCGAATGGTAACGTCGCAGCTGTCTCCATTTTATTAAAACAACTGATTAATATTTACCGTTTCTACTGGCTCGTATAAGACATGGACATCCTGTAGAATGATCAGAACAAAAGGGCCCCGGAGAAGGACCGTTTTAAAGGGCATTCCAAGCAAGAGAGTTCGGGAGGATTAACGTTACGCAAAGTACCGCTGCCGGAGACATTGAGTCTTACATAAAACTAATGGGTCATCTAAACGTCGGTCATGAATATGCTTCATTCGGCAGAGATCAAGAAACTCATCATCAGCACTGAAGTAGATGTGTGAAAATCAGCTTTCGACTTTTTCTTTCGTCGGTTGCTCACTTGTCAGCGTCGTGTTTCGAGACTCGTAACGTCATGCGATTTCAAAACAAACCCTAACGAACTCATTCTGTTTTATTTTGAAGACATTTAAACGTTTCTCTTTTTTTTTACGTTACAACTTTAAATGAGAATATCGCTAGATGTGTTATGTATTGTTTTGTCATAGGTTAGACAGGGCTGTTTTTTTTTGTTTTTTTTGCTTTACCGGGAAATGAACCGTCAGTCATTTAGATGTTTTGGTGGGCCTAGCAGTGGTGAATGGGAAATGAATAGTGTATATAAACATTTAGCCTTTGGCCTCCTTGTTATTGATTTTTGCCAATATTCCGATCGTGTTGCGTTAAAGGTGTTTTTCTTGTGAAGTAACTAAAATAGGACTATATTTGGTTATTTGTAACCTGGATTCCGCCAAAGCTTTAAACCAGAGCCCTATACGTTGCACTTTACTAAAAAATAATTAGCATTTTATGCAGTGTAGCAGACAATGGATGCTGGGATTCAAAACCACGCCGAACATTATGTGCACGACCTCTCCAGCCCTACCGCAACGATATTGTGTGCGGAAATGCTCGGGGTTGCGGACGAAGCTTGCCGGGCTGGAGACTTTGATCTGGCCGTGGAGATCTATACTTCTCAGCTCGCCGAGCTCGAGCACACCGACCGTGGCCTTTGCCTGCGGAAAGCTGACGCTCTAGCCCGTGGGGGACGCATAGCCGATGCGCTGGATTCGTATTGCATCGCTGCAAACCTCCAGGCACTGAGACCTGATGAACTGCAGATTTTAGTTGAAGTTATAGCGCATACGATCCGTACTAAAGAGCAGAATGACTGTAAGACAATAAGCGTGGGCTCTACTTTAGAAAGCAGATGTTTTGAGAGTGACGAGGTAGACGAAGAGCAGAACTTAGACTTGTTTTCATGTCGCCTTTGCAAGTGCTTATTGACGGAACCGACGTCTTTGGTGTGTGGACACACTTTCTGTAAGCGCTGTCTGGAAGATGACCTGGCAAAAGAGTGCAGAAGCTGCCGTTTAAAAACCAACAAATCACCCAGGCAATTTACTATGGACGGACTCAGAGTAAACGTTATTATCAGTGGCTTGATTGGAAAATGGTTCAATTCGGAAAGCAAAGCAAGACGATACTGGTCGGAGGGGGAAGGTCTTTGGAAAAAAATGGACTTATCCAACGCAATACTGAAGTTCAACACGGCGATTGATCTAGGTAAGAGACGGTTACATTTACGGCCTTTTACAAAGAACTGACCTACTTTCCGAGACTGATGGAACAGCCACAGGGGGCGACGTTGTGCTTCTCATTCTCAGTGGTGACACCGTTTTGTAACGTGACCAATATAATTTACATAAACCAGTTAAATTTGGTTTGAATTGGGGTTCATTGGGCTGTCAGGTTGTTTGAGAATATGTACATCAATGTTTAGTCACAGCAGTTAGCAAACAACATCCATTGTCTTTGGATTTGTTGCATGTTATTAACCCAACCCAAAGCCTTCTGAACATGCAGTGCTCTGTCTACACAGTTAGGCACAATAATGATTAATACTGAATTAATGCAGAACTTTTGTATGAACTTTGTTAATAAAGTTTGTATAATTTTGTTTAGGTGGCTGTTAGACTCTTGTTTTGGGTCATATCTGGGCTTATCAAAAGTAGGTCAATGCATTGGACCTGCTTATTTGAAGTGTGAAAAATATATGCTGTCTCTAATTTCATAGGCTATTACATTTCAAAGAGTAATAGTCAAATTTTATAATGGTTATTTTTCTGAAACGAGACATCCTCGATAATGTATGCAGCTGACATATAGGCTACGACCTACAAATGCACAGCCTTCGAGACACAAATGAGACATGGCCTCAATGAACCTACTGAATAGCAAAGACATTTTTAAAGGATGCATGCTTTATCCAACAGCCTAGCAAGACATTGATAAGATTTTCTATATACATGAAAATATTTTTCCATATATATATACATAAATTAATAAATGATGATGTTCTAGTTCAGGAGTGCCCATTCCTGTTCTTGGAAATCTACCTTCCTGCAAAAACTGAAACGGCTAATAAAGATTTAGATATTCTTTGTGTAAATTATAGTACAATCACCAGTCAAAAGTTTGGACACACTTCCCATTTGTGTGTCCAAACTTTTGACTGGTACTGTATGTAGAACAGAGTATATACATACACAGAATATATTATATACATAAACACATTTTTTGCAATGATCACTCAAATGTGATGAAAAAATGACAAAGTCAGTGAAATTCCGCGTTATACAGTAAATTACATTATGCTATTATATAGCAAACCAGTATGATAAGCTCATTGTGAGAGTAAAAGACGGGGACATTGTTTATTTACTTTATAGCATTGCATCTCACCAACTAGGTGACAACATGGCGTTAAATAACCATTCAGCAGTCTCAAGCCACCACCGCACTGCCTTCTATTGGACTGCAGAAAGATACATACTTTTCAATGTTCTACGTTACTGACTGTACTGTCAAACTATGCTGTCTTAGAAAATGTGATGTGACCGATGTGATAAGCATGAGTGACATGGCCATTTTAAGGGACGGAGTTAATGTTATATTGAAAAGGGAAACTTATGAAGTGTGACGTGTGACATGTGGCCAAGTATGGTGACCCATACTCGGAATTAGTGCTCTGCATTTATCCCATCCAAAGTGCACACACATAGCAGTGAACACACACCCGGAGCAGTTGGGGGTTCGGTGCCTTGCTCAAGGGCACCTCAGTCGTGGCACCTCAATCGTGAAGGTGGGAGAGCGCTGTACATTCACTCCCCCCACCTACAATCCCTGCCGGTACGAGACTCGAACCCGCAACCTTTAGGCCACGACTTCCCTGAACTATGGGGTCATTGTTTATTAACTTTACAGTTAGTTATGTATTTCACAAACTAGTTAGTAAATATTTGTGCTTGATGAGGATGCGTTAATTCTACAGATCATGCTTGACCTAATTTTGCCTGTCTGTACTTTAAATTCCAAGCTGTATGTGTAAGGGGTGGTTGGGCAGAGGAGAAAAAGCAACTAATGCAGACATAGATCCAGTAGCAGGTCACTCACAGAGACAGCATAAAAAAGCAGAAAACTGAGCTTGTGTCATAGTGAACATCGCTGCTATATTTGTGAATTAGAGTGTTGGCAGAAATATCTTCTGGTCTCTCACATGGTTGTATGTAGGCGTTTTGTGGGCTGCATGTTTTCTTATCTCACAATATGCTGCTCAGGCAGTTTGACAGTAAGCGCATATGTTGCCTTCTTGTCCAGTGCTGACACAGTCTCTGACTTCAGAAACATAGTTGAGTCATATCAAATCCTGTTAATGCTGAGAAACATTTCTCTGTTATTTTCTCACTGCTCTTAATGGTTGGCTGATATGAGAATTGAACTGATGGGACTCAGTCCTTATATTCTTCAGTGTGTTTCTTCCTGTTAAAAAGGCAAATTGGGATATAGTACAGTGGTCACCAACCTTTTGTAGCCCAAGGATCCCTGACCTCTGCCTTTATGAAAGACAAGATCTACTTATTAAATAATTGATAAAGGCAACCCAGAATGTATTTCCAATTTGAGGCCTTTTAGTATTTTAATTAGTGATGCACCTATGATGATTTGTCATGGCCATTTCAGATTTATGGCTTTTTTTTATTTATTTATTTTTTAACTAGCAAATTGGCCAATTCTGATAATGGTTCATTTTTATTTTTTTAAGCAAATTTATTTATTGGCTTTTTAAAAATAAATCTTGTAGGCATTTGAAATTAGAGGCAACCACTGAATTTCAATCATGATCCAAACAAAAAAGCACCAAAATCAGCCCATATTAAATCTATAAGTTATCTTTAATTCAAAAATAAGCATTTTCATATATATATTATACAGGTGCATCTCAATAAATTAGAATGTTGTGGAAAAGTTCATTTATTTCAGTAATTTCAACTCAAATTGTGAAACTCGTGTATTAAATAAATTCTATGCACACAGACTGAAGTAGTTTAAGTCTTTGGTTCTTTTAATTGGGATGATTTTGGCTCACATTTAACATAAACTCACCAATTCACTATCTCAACAAATTAGAATACTTCATAAGACCAATAAAAAAAACTTTTTTAGTGAATTGTTGGCCTTCTGGAAAGTATGTTCATTTACTGTACATGTACTCAATACTTGGTAGGGGCTCCTTTTGCTTTAATTACTGCATCAGTGCGGCGTGGAGTACACACCGCTCACATTCTCCCTCTTGTTCGCTGTCGTCGTTCAGTTCTGTCTAATATAGATAAGTCTATCTAATAATCAGATAGAACTGTTAAACAAAGGAATTAAATGTATACAAAAAAGTATTATAACGATTGCTTTAATATTAGTAATAGAAAGGCAAACATTATAATACTTTCTCATTTACCGTCAGCATTCAGCAAATATGCATTTATATCATTTAAACAAATCTTTGAATGACTAATGAACTTTTAATTTCACAAACCTTGCAGACTTAGTTGAATCTAGTTGAGATCTTGTGAAGTGTGCATTTGTATCCTGCATGATCGTGAGAATTTAATGCTGACAGGAGGAGACACGCGATCGACAAATTTTAAACTAGTGATTTCAAATTATGGTGCGCTTTATGCACCCACTGTGCTTGCCCACTTTGCGTGCTTAATTAAAAAAAAAAAAAAAAAAAAAAAAAAAAAAAAAAAAAAAAAAAAAAAAAAAAAAAAAAAAAAAAAAAAAAAAAAAAAAAAAAAAAAAAAAAAAGATTCCCAATACACACAAACTTCCCAGCATACTGAATGCCCTGTTGGTTACAGGGTTTACTTCCTTTTTAATTAGATTTTTATTCAATATTTATTTATTTGTGAAAAACACTTTGTCTTCTAAAGTATAAGTATGTTTATTTTACACAATTTATTTTTAATCCATTTTCAAATTATTTCAAATTTCTTAAATATAAATAAAATTATATCGGCCACCGGGGTACCCTGCTTTCCAAGATATCGCCATCGGCTATCAAAAAACCCATATTGGTCGACCACTAATTTCCACTGTTCCATACGTGCCACCTGCTGTCAGAGAGTGAATTTGCATCTCAGTTTCACAAAGCTAAAGTCAGACCATTCTGTTTTTGCTTCAAATTTTGAAATTATACAATTTAATCTAGATTAAAAACGGGTTGGATCATGATTAAAATACAGTGGTTGCCTCTAATTTTAAATGGAAAGAGCACAGACAAAGCTTTAGTTTGTTTATGATTCATTTTATTTGTATTTGTATTATATTGTATATTTATTTGATTTGGTGTTTGTTTTAAAATTTCAATTTCATTTTATTTGACATTTTCAATTTCACAAAGAAATGTGCAGCATTTTGTCCAAACAATATAAAAGGACACCTTTTCATTTAGAGTTTGTCTTAAATCTTATTTTGTTAAAATAGTCATGACAAAATCGTATTGTGAAATCAGTATCGTGAATTTTATCGCATTGAGTTGAGTGACTCGTTACATCCCTACAAAGCAATATAAAAGGACACCTTTTCATTTAGAATTTGTCTTTTAATCTTTTGTAAAAAAAACAAAAATTGCTGCTGATGAGCTGGACCTGTTTCAAAATTTGATAATTCACCCTGTTATTGATTATAACTTAACCGATTTGATCTGAGCAATGGCACTGTCATCTTTCAGAGCTACTTGACAACAGAATGATCTGAACGGTCTCCATTATTGAGTTTCCATAATTGGTTCTGATATTTTTCTTGTTTATCACTGTGAAGCGGCTTTGTGTAGCACTTTTTTTTACAATCTGTTGCGAAAAGCACTATACAAATAAATAAATACAAATAGATAACTAAAAATAAAATGAAAAATGGATGGATGAACTGCAGC
The DNA here is from genome assembly GCF_001515645.1 of Sinocyclocheilus grahami. Lineage (NCBI taxonomy): Eukaryota > Metazoa > Chordata > Actinopteri > Cypriniformes > Cyprinidae > Sinocyclocheilus > Sinocyclocheilus grahami. The sequence continues at coordinate 182,477 of NW_015506269.1, read as the reverse complement.
ATTGAAAAGTGCTGAATATGTGTATGAGCTATCAACAATTGTAGGATAATTAGCACACATTTTATCACTAGTAGATGATTGGAAGTTTGACTTCTAATTGTTAGTTTGATAGGTAAAGTCTAGATAGCTGGCTAAGTCAGAATATTTCTTTACAGGCTCTAAAAGTAACTTTTAGATCACTATCATTATAATGAATTAAGAAAAACAAGTCATGCTTTTCATTAATTATAGTCGGACTCGGAGTGAATAAGTATTCCTACAGTTTCATCACCTCTCTTGTGTAGACATACTCAGTACAAAAAAATTGGTACACATCTGGATAAGTCACTTCATAAAAATGTTTTATCTGTTTTGTAAGGAAAAAATTATTGTCTGAAGTCAATAGTTTCTTATTTTCGTTTTATCATTTTTCAGTATAATTTTATTTATGCAGAGCAGACCCTATTGCTTTATCTAGAATCAAGAAGTATGGACCTTCAGGACCTTGTAGTTCCTTTGTTATAGTTTATGCCATGGAGTAGGGCTGCATGATAAATCGCATGCGATTGTCATGTGCATCTTGTCAGTAAAGCCGGTTCTGTGATTAGTAGTAAATCTCCATCACGTGCTTTCAGTTGGAGCGGCATTTAATACACAGAGCCATAGTTTACTGACAAGCTACGCAATTTCGCATTAATAATCGCAGCTGAATCGCATTCGATTATGAACGCGATATTGTGTAGCTTGTCAGTAAACAGTAACAGTGTGTTAAATGCCGCTCCAATGCGATTTATCATGCAGCCCTACCATGGCGTGTAATACAATATATAATACATTAGTCTACTAATATGTTTTAGCCACAGCTATCTAGCTTACAACCTCCTTAAAATTCTGTAGTTAAATTTCTGTTCTGTTTCTTTATAGTAAAACTGTACTAGACTAACCCTTCTCATCTCCACAGAGCCCTGTGAATGTCGGCTCCTGGCTAGGCGGGCAGAGCTGTTTATGGAAATGAAAAATTTCGGTCAAGCCATCAAGGATGGGGACACCATGTGCCGACTCCGTCCCCTGTGGCCAAAGGTAGGAAGGAATCTGTGACGAGACACGCATACACGAACCATGGCTTTAAAGTCCCCATGAAATCAATCATCAAATTGAAGTTTTTTTTAGTATGAATATGTTAGCCTTAAGGTTATCTATAAGCTAGTGTGCTCCAAAACAATGACACAATTCACATTTAGAAGATATAAGCATTCAAAACTTACAGTCTCTCACTTCCGCCAATATGGATCAACGATTTTGATGACATTCTACATTTGAATTCATCCATTTGAATTCTACACAGAATGCTATATTTTTATAGCGATTTAGATCAGATTAGGTGGTGGAATGGTTAGACAAATGCCACTAAAGAGTAGAAGAGATAAAACGGTGCCCTGCACCAACATAAATGACACAATTTTCATCCTCCGCATCATAATAACTGTTTTGCTTTAGTAACAGTTTAATATTGAATCTAAAGCGCTAACCTATTAAACTGTGGCTGTCAAATGCGGCTTTACCAAGCTCAAAGACTCTGGCCCAAGCTGTGATATTATAAGCGAAACGCTGTTGGCTGTTTAAAAAGGGGGCGGGGCTGCTCAATATATCCCGCCCTGTCTTGTTACAGTTGAAATTGCGTCACCACATAGCATAACGGTGCGTGTTTCAAGGCACTTCAGTGGACCTTTAAAATCCCACAAGTTTTTAAGACCCTTTCACACTAAGTGCAAATATTCAAAAGATTTTGAATGGAAAGAATGTGTTCTTGTGGAACTACTAAAACCAGGGACAAGTCATCAATCTCTTGTTCTTAGGACAGATATTCCATGTGTTTTGAAAAAAGACATCTAACTAGATCTTACCAGGACAGAAAGTGGATAGGTCCAAATGCATCATGATGAGGAGTACATCAGAGATTATCTACATAGATAGAGAACATCCTCAAATGGCAAACTATATATATATATAATTTATTTATTTATTAGTGGTGTCAAAATTAGCACGTTAGCGCAGGCGATTTAATTTTCAGTTTATCGCGTAAAAAATATTTAATGCAATTAACGCAGGGGCGGGGCTAGGGTTGGCCACCCCACTCACAACTGCTGCTTCGGTCACTTTTTCTCTTGACAAGAAGATCATTTATTCAGTCGCAGAACGACTGAGAACGTGAGACGTTTCAGACGCACACTCCACTTCACTTCAGCACCAGGCAAGAGTCAAGCGAGCACGGGGAAAAAAACGGCTCTTCAATTGCAGGCACAAAGGTTCATAAAAGATCCCAGAACAACATCTAAAGAACTGCAGGCCTCACTTGCCTCAATTAAGGTCAGTGTTCATGATTCAACAATAAGAAAGAGACTGGGCAAAAACGGCATCCATGGGAGAGTTCCAAGGCAAAAGCCACTGCTGACCAAAAAGAACACAAAGGCTCGTCTCTCATTTGCCAAAAAATATCTTGATTATCCCCAAGACTTTTGGGCAAATATTCTGTGGACTGATGAGACCCAGTGTGTGTCCCGTTACATCTGGTGTAAAACCAACACAGCTTTTCATAAAAAGAACATCATTCCAACAGTCAAACATGGTGGTGGTAGTGTGATAATCTGGGGCTGCTTTGCAGCTTCAGGACCTGGACGACTTGCCATAATTGACGGAACCATGACTTTTGCACTCTATCAGAAAATCTGAAGGAGAATGTCCGGCCATCAGTTTGTGACCTCAAGCGCACTTGGGTTATGCAGCAGGACAATGATCCCAAACACACCAGAAAGTTCACCTCTGAATGGTTCAAGAAAAACAAAATTAAGTTTTTGGAATGGCCAAATCAAAGTCCGGACTAAAATCCGATTGAGGTGCTTAAACAGTCCATTCATCCTCGAAAACCCTCCAATGTGGCTGAATTAAAACAATTCTGCAAAGAAGAGTGGGCCAAAATTCCTCCACAGCGATGTGAAAGACTCCTTGCCAGTTATCACAAACACTTGATTGCAGTTGTTGCTGCAAAGCGTGGCACAACCAGTTATTAGATTTAGGGGGCAGGTTTGGACAGCTTTTTTCCCTTAATAAAATAAATATTCATTTAAAAACTGCATTTTGTATTTACTTGCATTATCTTTGTGTAATATAAAATTTAGTTTGATCTGAAGCTTTTAAGTGTGACAAATATGCAAAAAATAAAAAAAAAACAGGAAGGGGGCAAAAACCTTTTCACAGCACTGTATATTTGTGGTATAAGTACCATCTCAATATATTTTTACAGCTCATCTCTCAGGATCTCTGCTAAGAACGGGTCAATTTTGGCCTGTCTAATTAATATTCATGAGCCTCTCTTCTGATTGGCCTGTTGTTTTTTGAGTGACGCATGGCCAGGCCAACCACAGGTAACTAGGGTCAGCCGACGTCACAGCACTAGCTGGAGGCAGCAAAATAAAGGGGGAAACTGGAGGCAGCCCATTCAAACCAGCGCAGATTCGGCTACATAAGGAGCTTAAAATATCATCTTGTTATGATGTTGGGTGCCAGAATCGACGTGATACAGCCTCAAAGAAGAAGATTGTTTTAAGTTCACTTAAATTAGAAGTTATTTTTTAAAGTGTAATAAATGTTAAAATTGATAGCTCTCAATTATACTGTAATGATGAATGGCTATAGTCAGTGGTTAAATATTAGGGGGGGCAATTTTATAGAGAAATCAATATTGGTATAAAAAATATGCCATTAAACAAATATAAAAAAATATACTGTCTTCATGTTGTTTGTACATTAAATTAAAGATTGAATGTGAAATTATAGCAATATAAAAGTATATATAAAAACTTGTTAGGTGGGATAAATCGCGATTAATTTCAGAAAAATGTGCGATTTAAGGTTTTTTTTTATATTATCGATTGACAGCACATATATATATATATATACACACTTGTGCACATAAGTTTACATACCCCTTGCAGAATATGCAAAATGTTAATTTTAACAAAATAAGAGGGATCATGAAAATTGCATGTTGTTTTTTTATTTAGTACCGTCTTGAATAAGCCATTTCACATAACGTATGTTTATATATATATATATATACTCCACAAGACTAAATAATAACAATGTATAAAAATTACCCCCTTCAAAAGCTTACATACCCTTGAATATTATCTTCTGATTGGCCTGTTGTTTTTTGAGTGACGCATGGCCAGGCCAACCACAGGTAACTAGGGTCAGCCGACGTCACAGCACTAGCTGGAGGCAGCAAAATAAAGGGGGAAACTGGAGGCAGCCCATTCAAACCAGCGCAGATTCGGCTACATAAGGAGCTTAAAATATCATCTTGTTATGATGTTGGGTGCCAGAATCGACGTGATACAGCCTCAAAGAAGAAGATTGTTTTAAGTTCACTTAAATTAGAAGTTATTTTTTAAAGTGTAATAAATGTTAAAATTGATAGCTCTCAATTATACTGTAATGATGAATGGCTATAGTCAGTGGTTAAATATTAGGGGGGGCAATTTTATAGAGAAATCAATATTGGTATAAAAAATATGCCATTAAACAAATATAAAAAAATATACTGTCTTCATGTTGTTTGTACATTAAATTAAAGATTGAATGTGAAATTATAGCAATATAAAAGTATATATAAAAACTTGTTAGGTGGGATAAATCGCGATTAATTTCAGAAAAATGTGCGATTTAAGGTTTTTTTTTATTTTATCGATTGACAGCACATATATATATATATATACACACTTGTGCACATAAGTTTACATACCCCTTGCAGAATATGCAAAATGTTAATTTTAACAAAATAAGAGGGATCATGAAAATTGCATGTTGTTTTTTTATTTAGTACCGTCTTGAATAAGCCATTTCACATAACGTATGTTTATATATATATATATATACTCCACAAGACTAAATAATAACAATGTATAAAAATTACCCCCTTCAAAAGCTTACATACCCTTGAATATTAATACTGTGTGTCATTTCCTGGATGATCCACAACTGTTTTTATGTTTTGTATTAGTTGTTCATGAGTCCCTTTTTGGTCCTGAACAGTTAAATTGTCTGTTGTTCTTCAGAAAAATCCTCCAGCTCCTGCACATTCTTTGGTTTTCCAGCATCTTTTGCATATCTGAACCCTTCCCAGCAATGACTGTATGATTTTGAGATCCATCTTTTCACTCTAAGGACAATTGAGGGACTCTGATGCTTAAGAAGGCAACACGATGCATTAAGAGCTGGAGGGTGTAAACTTTTTGAATTGGATGATCAGGGCAAATTGAACTTATTTTGTCTTTTGGGAAACATGTATGTATTTATGTAGCTTCTGAAGTGCAGTACTAAATGAAAAAAATATGATCTTTAATCAAAATAAGAAAAATTTACACATCATCATTAGGGCTGCATGATAAATCGCATGCAATATTTAACACGCATCTTGTCAGTAAAGCCATTCTGTAATCAGCAGCAAATCTCCATTACCTGCGAGCTTTCACATGGAGCAGCATTAACTACACAGAGCCGTTGATTACAGAATGGCTTTACTGACAAGATGCGCGTTAAATATCGCATGCGATTTATCGTGCAGCCCTAATCATCATCCTGTTCAAAAGTTGAAGGGTATTATAACAGTTAAAGGGTATTGGCCTAAATCGAGCACAAACGGATACAATGTTCATTTTAACGGCACAAATCAAGCACATGCAAATGCCACTGTTTTGGAACGATTTAAACTATAGTACATGGGGTGGAGAGTGATGTAACTGTTCCTAAAAAGTTATTTCATTATATTTAAGAAGCAGTCATAGTTACAAGGTTTCCTTTTAATGGAACGAATTGAGCTCAAACAAACGATACCTATTTGGATGGAATGAATTGAAGAGTGACGTCACAGCTCCCAAAAACATTTTTGCTATAGCTTAAATGAAAGATTTCATTTAAGATTTCTTAAATGAACGCAACTTGCACTGACATGTTTTAAAATATGTCAGTGCCACTGATTTGTGTCAGGATGTACACCAACAAAGCTTTTTTTCTAAGGCACATTTAAAAAATGACTTAAATGTCCTAATTTAACTAGGGCCTAATCCTGGCTTAATCTATGCCCTGTCTGTGAAACCAGGCTTTAATGTTTTAGATTTGAATCCCTCCATTGGTATCTATTTTATTCCTGCATTGTGGCTGAATTAATTTAAATTAAAAAATTTGCTCTGTTACGGTTGTACCAGTTCATAAGTGTATTTTGCACTTTATTTTCTTTAGAGTTTAACACATCCATTGCCATGTGCTTTTATTCTGCATCATGGCTGATTAGTAGATAGCAACCCTTTATTTTTACCTTTCTAGTCAGTTTTAATTTAATGATAGCTGGGCTTTAGGTACTTTTACCTACCTTTTATTTTCTATTTCCAGGCTCACTACATTAAGGCTGCAGCGTTCAGGAGCGCTGGCCGCAATGAAGAGGCTCTACAAGAGTATTTCTGCTGTTTGGCTCTTAAGTCTGATTGGATTGCCGTAAAACTGGAGGCCCAAAAGGTACATTAATATTTGTTTATTTGCAAATGTCAATCTTAGTGTGGTAAATCCGTTGTGCGATGGTTTCTCTTCTAATATTGATGTTAATTTTAAAGCTTAAACCCTTAGTTTATTAATTTATGAAGTGGTCAGTGTTACTTTTGTACAACTTTTGCTGTCTATCTACAGATCCTGAGTCACATGGTCTCTTCGGTCTTTGTGACTGATGGTCTGGCCACGTCCATGCAGCCCCTTCCAGCTGGACCCTCCTCTCGTATCAAACCTTCATTCCTCCTCCGCTCTCTTCACTCCTCTCTTCCTAGAGATCGAGCCAAAGAAGGCTGCTCCAAGGTTACTGTGCTTAGATACAACTGATTAAACAATTGCACCGATTTGTTACAATGGAGATATTATCACACTGAATATTTCTAAGACTAATTTTGATTTGCAAAGCAATTTTAGATTCATAGCATAGATTTTTTTTAGCAAATTTTAATTTTTTTTGTATATGTGTGTTAGGAACCAACACTCAGTTGCAGCAAGTTCAAAGATGGGAACTCTTCTATTTTACCAAGATCTGAAAACGTGAACTCTGGCCTCTCTTCACCTTTTGTTCAACCAGTCCTAAAAAGGAAATGGACAGAAGATGCTAAGGGCTTTGAGCCACCCAACAAACAGCTTAAAGAAGGTATAAAAGTCATGGTTTAAACCCATGATTTATTCATTTGGAAAAAATAGATAATTACTAAGATCTCTGGCTGGTTTACAAACTTTTTTTCTCTCTCTCTCTGTTTCTCTCTACTTGCTTTGTTCCCAGATAATGCATCTTCATGTAAAACTCTCCCTACGTTTTCTGGGGAGAGGCAAGTTCCATCACAGCTTTTGGACAGTGCAGACTTTGAATGTTCTCTCTGCATGAGGTAATGATACATTTTCTCTTTGAAAATAACACTTAACTTGGCAAATATTTAAATCCTCCTCACTAATGTATTATTCCAGACTGTTTTATGAGCCTGTCACCACACCCTGTGGACACACATTCTGCCTCAAGTGTTTGGAACGCTGCTTGGACCACAATCCTAACTGTCCCCTGTGCAAGGAGAACCTCTCTGAGGTAAATATCAATACACTTGCAAAACAGTCTACACACAACACTAGCGTAGCCAGGAATTACAATGTGGGTGGGCCCAGAGAAAATTCGGTTGGCCTAGCCTAAAATACATCTGTGATCAAATAGGCCAGCACAACTAACAGTTACACCTGCTTGAATACACATGACCATTTAATCAGAGCATTATAAGTAGTGATGGGCAAATTAAGCCTCGGCTCCTGAAGCACTAAGGCTTTCCTCTGACTCTTTCCAGAAAAGATTCAAAGTTTCGAGTGAACCACCATCTGGTGGTTAATAAAAATATAGCAGCCAAAAGCCTGTGAAAGACGCTCCGTAGGATGAGGCATCTACCACATATTCCACTTATCAATTCAAGTTACGTGCACAAATAAAAGCCTAACCGTGTGTTTGTTGAATTTCTGTCTCTGATAAATTCATTTACCCATTAAACTGTGCAATTTAATACCAGTACAAATATCAATATGATGTTATAGAAGAATAATGTACACATTTGAATTGCATATGACAAATATTAAATTTTTCTGAAATGATTTGTATTCTTCATATTACTTGTATGTGCCGTAATATACATTACAAAAAAGTAGCTATAGGAAGAAATATTTGTATTCAACAGAATTTTTCACACACAAACGTTTAAGGCTACAATGTGGCCATAACATTGTTTTCTGAAGTGGCATTTAGGTATATTTACACACTGTTCATAAATTACAATTGCATAAATAATGCTATGAGATTAATGGGTTTCAAATGGGCATTAGTGGGTGTTTTTTTTAAATATATATATTTTTTTAATGAAATTATAAAATATGAAACTAAAACCGCTAGTAGGTGGCGGCTAGTCACTGACTTAATGAAGTAGTTAAGGAAATAAAAATATTAGGGGAAAAAAATACAGCTGCCATGTATCACAGTTTCATCCCCAATAAGCCGTTGGTGCTTGGACTGTGATAATTGTGGATGTGGTTGTTACAGATTTATATACTTGATATAGATTATAGGTTTAAAACCATGTAATTTTGTGTCTGATATTGTTTGGGGCAACTGCCTGTCCAGACATGGTGAATTGGCATTTGATCTGGGATTTTTGAGTGGAATTTAAAAAAAAATGTTGATTCTCGTTTAGTACAGGGTTCTTACAGTGATATGACCGACTATAGAAACAATAAAAAATAAAAAAAAGAATAAAAGATTGAGTATTTAAATTTATCACACACCATATGCCATATGGTCATATATCATATAAGGTTGTTTTAACATTTAATAATGTTACTATACAGCCCTGATCTCTATGCATAACATATTGTCCTCTCTAAGACATGTATGCATAAATGTATCATTTGACTTTGCAGTTTATGAGAAAACTAGCAAAACAATTTAATTAGATGATGTTAGTCACTGAGGAGATGCTTTCTTATCCAAAATGAGCACATCTTTCTGTTCTGCAGTATCTGGCCACTAGAGCGTACAACAAAACTCTTCTAATGGAAGAATTATTGCAGCGCTACTTTTGTGATGAGCTAGCAGAAAGGCGAAAAGTACATGAAGAAGAGATGAAAGAATTGTCAAAGTAAGTTGACTTTGGATATAATAGTTTTCCTAACTTTTTTCTGGTCTTTTGATGTACCATGTCTATACAAAACTAGGTTTTGACCACTTCTCAAAGGCTGGTATCTTTGTTATACCCTGAACAGTTAATGATTTATTTGTCATCTGTGTAGTAATTGTTCCCTGTTGGTTGTCAGGACATTAGTATTGTCTCTTGTTCATGTGTACATATTGCATTTTTATATTCTTCTTGTTTCAGCTTGAACCAGGAAGTGCCCATCTTTGTTTGCACTATGGCATTTCCTACCATTCCCTGCCCACTGCATGTTTTTGAGCCTCGATACAGGCTTATGATTCGCAGATCTATGGAAACGGGAACGAAACAATTTGGCATGTGCATTGCTGATGAACTGAAAGGGTAAGAGGCATTGAATTAATTTAAAGTGTGAGTCTACACTGATTTACTTAAGGAAAATCTGTTTGGTATTGCAATTCAAAAGGTTAATACATCAAGTAACTGGTAAGAGTTTTTGTCTTTTTAGTTTTTCATCCGAGTTCACTACTGCAGTGGAGTTTTGTTGTCGTAGCCTAGTTTTAATACAGTTTACATTTAAAGGGATACTCCACCCCAAAATGAAAATTTTGTCATTAATCACTTACCCCCATGTCGTTTCAAACCCATAAAAGCTTTGTTCAGCGGATATTCTCCAAAATGGCGCTACGGTGATGCGGAGAGACAGAGGAGTCAAATTGTTGAATAAAGTCGTTATTTTTGTTTTCTTCGCATACAAAAAGTATTCTCGTCGCTTCATAACATTACGGTTGAACCACTGATGGCAGATGGACTATTCTGACGATGTCTTTTATACTTTTCTGGACCTTGACAATGTAATTTACTAAGCAGTCAATGGGACAGTCACAAGCCTCCCAGTTTTCATCCAAAATATCTTAAATTGTGTTCCGAAGATGAACAAAGCTTTTACGGGTTTGGAATGACATGGGAAGTGATTAATGACAAAATTTTCATTTTGGGGTGGAGTAACCCTTTACGCGGCAGCAATATTAATTTTTACTGAGCCAAAAAGAGTAGCAGTAGCTGCTCGCATAAAATTCAAGGCATTAATGTTTGCCTACAAAACCACCACTGACTTTGCACCCCTTTACCCAAATTCATTACTTCAGACTTATGTGCCCTCTAGAAGCTTGCGTTCTGCAAGTGAACATTGCTCTATTGTGCCATCCTAAAGAGGCACAAAATCACTTTCACAGACTTTTAAATTAAATGTTCCCTCCTGGTGGAATGACCTGCCCAACTCAATCCGAACAGCTGAGTCCTAAGCCATCTTCAAGAGTTGGCTAAAAACACATCTCTTCCATCTTTATTTGACCCTCTAACTCTAGCACTCTCTATTCTAATTCTATACTTTAAAAAAAAAAGTGCCCCTTTTAGACTTGCACTTTATTCATTTACTAACTGCTTGTTTTCTTAAAAAAAAAAAACACTAGCTTCTCGAAACTTTTTGTATTCTATCTGTTTTCTTTTTATTTATTATATAATAAAAAAAAACGAACAAACAAAAAAAACCTTGCTACGTGTACTGTTAAGCTAACTGAGACTTGTTATAGCACTTGCATATCATTGCTCTCTTGTTGATTTTGATTGCTTCCATTGTCCTCATTTGTAAGTCGCTTTGGATAAAAGCGTCTACTAAATGTAAATATCATGTTAGCATTTCCCATGTGTTCAGTTGCTTGGAGATGTGCATTTAATGTCTCCTGTGTCAGTAATGTCTTACTGTGTATGTGACAGATCCTTGCAGACACTAGAGACTTGCTTGCACTTGTTCATTTAATGGTAGTGAATGGTGACCACCTTCAAGCTTTAAAAACATTCAAAATTCTAAAAATGTTATGTTTAAGTTTTTGAAAGCATTAGGGGTGTAACGCACACATATTCATATTGAAAATTTTCGATACAAGTGTTTTTCGCTTCGGTACGCATATGTACACAATGAGTACAGCGTTGTAGCCTATTAACCAGTCTTGACCATCAATAATCATGATAAGCTCACTGTATTGTTATCTTCAATAAGAATCATAGGCTGTGTCCCAAATTGCCCCCATAGCCTTAAACAGTGCACTATTTGAGGGGACAGCTATTTGTAGTTGTCTGAAAGTGGACGTTATTAAGTGTACTCATTCAATCCCATAATGCACCACAATAACAACTGATGTACACTCACATACCAATAATGCACTGTGAGGGTTGTGCCGAATGTATTCCCGCATCTCGCCAGAAGATGGCGCCTGCAGCTGAATCAGCCATTCATCTGTTTTCCAAACCACTGCACCAATGTGGGTACAGTGTTATATCATATAGGTATAAATTTTGTTTAAATTGATCATTAAATAATTTAAGTAAGGTTTATACATGCTTGTTTGGAGCTGGAGAAGCCAGTTTGCTAAGTTACAAATCATTATTAAACAGCAAGCACAAACTATGCAAAATTGGCAGCCCTTCTGTCGCACTCTGTCCAAATTTGCTCACTCATTTTCTTTCACTCCTTCAACTGTACTATATTAATGTAGGGAAGGGTATAGGGTATAATGAGGATATAGGGGGTGATTTTGAACACAGCAATAGCCTCTTCTTTCAAATTCAGTCCATTTGATTCAAACAATAAATATAGTTTTTCCCGTACTGAACAGTGAGTTCAAAACCGAGGTACGTACCAAACCGTCACTTTTGTGTACTGTTACACCCCTAGAAGGCATATGATGGGGTTTAAAAAAAATATATAAAAAAATTTCGGGACAAGTAAAATTAATTTTTTTTAGTCAATAACTGTAATGCCTGCTTAATGTTGATCTCTGGACATTCTCATAAAATTATTACTGGATTGCACCCACTCTAAATTCCTGTTTTCTAGAATAAAAATATTCGGTTACTGTTCACCACTGCCCTTCACCAACCTAAAGAGATAAATGTGTTCACCCAAAAAAAATAAAAAATCATTATAAAATGAGTAGTACCAGTCCTTGATTATGATTGGTTGAGCTGCATATGTGCCCATTGTAAAACTCTATTTTAGAAACATACACCTGGGACCTCATTACATCGGTATTACTTCGCCACTGCATCTGTGTGTTGCTTGTCAACCATTCTACTATCAGTATTACTGTGCCAAAAAAATAGTTTCAAAATGTCACATTTTTGTTATAAAATAAATATTAGAAAAATATTTATATGGAAATAACTGTTTTATAAAAGCAATGCATCCAGTAAAGCCATGGTTTACACTGAATTTAGAACAACTAAGGGGGTTTTAGTCCACTTAGCTGTTGTAAATTCATTGTAAATCACAGCTTCATGGGACTTATTGCTTTATTTACTTACTCCGTCTCACCACAAACCAGCATGAATGACTTTCTTCTGTGGAACACAACAGAAGATATTTTGAAATTGTTAAATTTTCATCTTCCACAAAATTTCCCAACATTTTTAATTTTACTAAAACCTGGCCACCTACTGGTCCAGAAATGTGAAAGCTATTCACTCTAAAAACCAGTAGAGCATATATTTAATTAAAGCATATATTTATTTAAATAATTAAATTGCAGCCTGTGCAATTGACATTTGCACTAAGCCATATTGTGATATTGATTTGATTTAAATATATTGTGCAGCCATACATATTACCCAAACAGATTTGAGGCTGTAATCACTGCCAAAGGTGCTTCAGCTAGGTGCATAAAGCCCCCAATATAGTGAAATCGATGTCTTGGATGTGGAATCTTTTCAGGTAAACCTACCTTGCCTCGGCCAAGCCATTCAGTATCATAAAACCATTTGCATTTTAGTATCCTCAGTGTCTTGACATTATGTTGACTGAGTTTGGTGGCAATCGGGCAGGACTATGTAAAAAGTTCAGAGTAGCCGACTTTCTGTTGAGCAGAGCATATGACATGCAGTACGAAAGTTGTTCAGCTCAATTTTATCTATATGTGTACTGGGTTTAGTGCAAATACTTTCACTGCTTTGGGCCCTAATTAGAAAGAAGTGTTAATGTAGTGCATAAAAGCTTGACATGGAGTTAAATGGCTGAGGTGTGTGATTAACAGGTTTGCAGACCATGGCTGTATGCTGGAGGTGAGGGATGTCAAGTTTTTTCCTGATGGGCGCTCTGTAGTGGACACCATAGGCATCGCTCGTTTCAAAGTGCTCAGTCACGGCCAGAGAGATGGATACCACACAGCCAAGATTGAATATTTGGAGGATAAGAAGGTACAGATATATTTTTGCATTCAATTGAAGTATGAATGCAAGTGTCCAAATCCAAAAAAGGGATTGTGTGAGGGCAACAAAATCACCAGTCTTCCACATTGACCATATATGTGCATGTGTGTTCAGGTTGAAGGAGAGGAGTTGACGGAGCTCCTGAAGTTGCATGACTCTGTCTATGATCAGGCCTTGGGCTGGTTCACCTCCCTTAAAGATGATATGAAGAACCAAATCATCAGCCACTTTGGGCAGCTGCCTGTCAAAGACTCTGACCCACAGGTGAATGTTTAGACCAAATCATTCTCACATTTGTTCTAAATCACCGTTCATAGTAATCTTGCCTCCAACCGGTCTACTGCATATCACACCAGTATTTTATTTTTATTTAAAAAAAATTGTTGTTTGGCTTTATAGCCAGGTTTATGTTGCGATTTTTAAAGGGGTCATATGACGATGCTAAAAAGAACATTATGTTGTGTATTTGGTGTAGTGCAATGTGTTTATGCTGTTTAAGGTTTAAAAAACACATTATTTTCCACAATGTATATTATTGTTGCTCCTCTATGCCCCGCCTTTCTGAAATGTGTCGATTTTTACAAAGCTCATCGTTCTGAAAAGCGAGGTGTGCGCTGATTGGCCAGCTATCCAGTGTGTTGTGATTTGCTGAATACCTCAAGTGTGTGATGGAAATGTTACGCCCCTTAACACACTGCCTCCCGGCACGGCGAGACAAAACCAATAAAACCCATTACAAACGAGGCATTTGTTGCATCCAGTGGGGACATAATTACGGATTATAATGACTTGTACTGTGTTTTTACGCGTTGTGTAACGTATTGCGCCGCATAAACATAAAACCATGTCTGCATTCGTGATCAGAGAAACGACAAACAACAAGTGCTACTCGCGTTTGAATTATCAGTGGCAAATTCTTTAAATATAAAAAATTTACTTGCAGGCTGTGAGTCAGAAGCACCAGATTGTCCTTGCAAAGTTGGAACTGCCCCACTTTATAGAACAGCCTTTGAGCACAGACCCATTGTATGCTGCTCTGCAGGTTCAGGAAACAGTCTTCCATAAAATGCATCACACATGACGGGGCTTGAGTGAGCGGAGGCCGGCGGCCTTGAGAACGGCACGGCCGGCGGATTCGGCGAAGGAGCGGCTGGCGGGCATGCGGCAACCACATGTGACGACCCCGGGCTGGACTCCGCTTCATCCATGGTGAAAGCCGATCCGCCGATCCACAGAGCAAAGTTGATGTATTTCCTCAGCGACCAGCACGAATCAGCTCTAGGCATGACGAAGCGATTATCGTCCTCTTTTGGAAGGCCAAATAAATTAGTTTTGTTTTCACAACTAAACACACAGCATCTCCACAACATGGCGCCGGCGGCAACAACAATACTGCAGCGAGAATAAAAGTTATGCCTTCTTTCTTTGCGTGAACATTTGGGCGGTGTTATGCAAATGTTCCCATACAGTGACGTAGACGTGGGGGCGTGTTTAAACTAGCTGTTTTAGGGTGTGGACAAGTCTTAACTTTTATAAAGAATATATCTCTTTGGATTTGAGACTTTAGTTTTTGCAACTTTACAGATCTTCTTTTTGCACCAAGAGCTTGTAACACTCCGAAGAGAAAGGAAAAATTTAAAGTGCATCTTATGACCCCTTTAAAATGGCAATCTAATACATTCAGTGCTAATGTTTGATTGTGTTATTTTTTCTCTCAGGGTAATCCCAATGGCCCTGCATGGTGTTGGTGGCTGTTGGCTGTGTTGCCGCTGGAAAACAAAGCCCAGCTGACCATCCTCACCATGAACGCGCTTAAGGATCGGCTGGTCGCCATCCGCAGGGTCCTCATTTTTGTAACTCGCAAGCGGCCTCGATGATAAATGTGTTCTTGGTCTAAATATGATTATCAAAATTAACCTATAGCTTGGGAATGCTGATTCAGGCTGGGCTCACTGAGGTTTCTTCCAGTGGCCAGCTTGGTCGTCATTGCAGCACGCAACCCTCACCAATTAGTCACCTGGGACATTGTTCAATAAAAATGTTTTGCATCTTAATGTGTTAATTTTGGCTCATCAGTTAGCAGTGGTGATTTAAGTTGTAGTCATGCTGTGAGAGAGATCATTATTGATGGCCTACATTAGGAAGTTCTCATTTAGTTCAGGTGCAATCAAATCGTTTACCAGTTTAACAGTAGCAACAAACAAGAAGACAGTGGGAACTTAGTTTTTTTTCTTAAGCACCTTCGGTCCTTTGAAAATACCACCTCTGTTTTGTGACTAGATGGTGTGTACGACTGACCAAATGCTTCCCATGGGCTTGCAAATATCAATACGGGCCTTACTGTGTGTTAGTTAAAAAAAATCCACGTGCTTCAGTTTGAAAATAAGCTCTCACCTTTTTTCCATATTGTAAAAGATGATTAAAGGAAAACTTATTTAATATTAAATGTACTGTAACCCTGCTTTCTCTGTATCTTTGTTTCTTATACACATTTAGATGCCTAGGTCATTCAGAAACTATGAATTCAGTCAGAAATTGCAATGTTCTGCTGAGGTCCATTCAATTTTCCTCCATGAATTTAAAAAGCTGCACTCTCCAACCTTGAATACAGCCTTAATGCTATTCAGTAACAACCACAGGTGTGGTTTTTATATTTCAAGAGTCTGTTTGTGATTTTTGTCTTGAATTGGATCTTAATTGGAAAAAAAATTAAACAATCAGTATGAGTAAATTGTAAACTGGAGCCAAATTGTGTAAAGTCCTACTGTAAAACATGTTTGAACAAGCACCGTTTTAATGCGTATGAAACATCAATTGGAGAGTGCAGAGTGCAATGTGTGGATGGGGGCTTATGTCTATATAACGATCTTTATAGACAATAGGAGGCCTTTGAATGTTCACACTCATTTTTCTTCTCATTGTTCTTGTCTCTGTGATGTGCATGTCTTGTGTATGTCCGTTATTTACCTTTTCCTGTGCAAATTACTACTTAAATGCTGCATTTATGTAAATTTGTAAATCAATATGAAATAAAACATTTTATATTTTAAAGCAAAAGATGTTCTGTTTCTATGTGCCTTTTCAAAGCCACTGAATTGAATGAGTCCGAGAAGTCTGGGACAGTCATTACAATGTTTGCTAAAGGCAGTAATGTTATGTGTTATGATGTTAATAGATAGATAGTCCCTGTCATTTATGCCTTAAAGGGATAGTTCACCCAAAAATGAAAATTCTGTCATTAATTACTCACCCTCATGTCGTTCTAAACCCGTAAGACCTCCGTTCATCTTCAGAACACAAATTAATATATTTTTTACTAATTCTGAGAGCTCTCTGACCCTCTATAGACGGCAATGTAATTGCCACGATCAAAGTCCAGAAACGTAGCAAGGAGATCGGTAAAATAATCCATGTGACATCAGCAGTTCAACCATAATATTACGAAGCTACAAGAATACATTTTGTATGCAAAGAAGACAGAAATAACGACTTTATTCAACAATTCGTCTCCTCCGCGTCACCCTAGCGCCATTTTGGAGAATATCCACTGAACGCAAACAGCGTATTCTATTCTGTGTCAGCCGCACCACACCGATACGTTGTTTTCATTCAAATCAAACGTAAACAACATAGAAAACGTATCGGCGTGACAGAATAGCCAGGGGTGGATTTAGTGATTTGGGGGCCCCTGGCAAAATACAGGAATGGGGCCCTATACAATTTCACACATTTACAACCTTGAGGTTCCTTTCACTGTTGCTCGAGACTGCACGACCGTGTCCCAAAATTGTGTCTAATCTTTTAGACTGTTCATGTACATGTTATAAATAAAGGATTTCTTTAATGTTGTAAATCCCTTGTTCACATTTAAACAGGTTTTAATTAGAGTAGGTTGGACACTAAGTGGTGCTTTGAAGTAATTTTCACTATGCAATTGTCTAATTCTAAACTTTAAAATATACATTTATTTATTTTAATTGCACATTTAAATTAAACTGAAGGAAATTATAAATTTACATGCTTAAGGATTATTTCAACCAAACATGAAGTGTGCCTGTGTGGAAAGTGACTGCATGGTCCTTCTTGGGTCTTTCACAAAAAAAAATTCTAACTTCATTTTTTTTCTTCAAATTTTTTCATTTAAAAAAATAAATAAAATAGGCCCTATATAATATGCACTGTTGCTTAGTATTAAAATTATAGCTTCAGATGCATGATATCTGTAGGGCCCTATGAAATCCGTTTTATTTTTCCCAAATTAGCCTAAGTTTAATTTTTTCGTTAATTTTGTATTCAGTTTTTTTTTCGTTTAAATTTTTTTGGATGATTATAT
Organism: Sinocyclocheilus grahami; assembly: GCF_001515645.1. Lineage (NCBI taxonomy): Eukaryota > Metazoa > Chordata > Actinopteri > Cypriniformes > Cyprinidae > Sinocyclocheilus > Sinocyclocheilus grahami. Next base: position 164,642 of record NW_015506269.1, on the reverse strand, counting down.
TACATTTTAACAAAAAACATGTATAATTAATTAAAATCATGAAACTTGTTTAATTTAGCAGCAATTTAGGCCTATTAAAAGTTTAACAAAAATTACATTCTTAGGGCCCAAATTCTGCGATTTCCATTTTAATTTTTCTGTATTCCATTTTAATGGTTTAATCAAAAACATATC
>NW_015506269.1:160261-164252 GCF_001515645.1 Sinocyclocheilus grahami | reverse complement strand
ATTTTATTTACTTATTTTTTTGAAATTCTGTGTTGTGTATTTTCATTTTTCTGGTAATCAAATGAAGGCAAAAACATTAATCTATCTTTTATTCCAATGAAAATTAAAAGCAATGTCACGGAATTCGTCAAATATTCAATGAATAAATCAAATGCAATTCAGTACACTTCAATCAAACCGCGATATGGACTAGTGTATGTGAATATTAAATGGAAAAAAATTATTACTTCGCTACTACAGACGACAACCGCGAGCATTGCGCGTGCTTAAATAGCAAACGAAGCGCGCGTCTGCGCCGTTCATTCCGTCACATTCCGCGTTACACAGTAAAATCCGTTTTTATGAATAGATTCCGGGATTCCGTCCCCATTTTCTACATCGCCCTACTTTTGCTAAGAAGCACGTTCAACACGGACGCACAGACGGCTGTCGTGGCAATGAACACCAGAGCAACCTCTTGCGCGTCCGCACTGAACGCGCATCTCGCATATAAAAAGCATTTTAGGGGGCCCTTGGCTTTTGGGGGCCCAAGACGGTCGCCTACCTTTGCCTAATGGTTAAGTCCGCCTCTGAGAATAGCATATGCTGTTTGCCTTCAGTGGATACTCTCCAAAATGGTGCTAGGGTGGGGAGACAATTAAAAATTAACCGATTGTGCTTACTAGGATAATCACCAGAATGGCCATTTTGACGTCATTTTTTGTGTGTATTTGGTCGCGTAAGCGCAACAAGCTGCGAAAAATAACTCAATTTGGTACTTGCAAGGCGGCGCGATATGCGCGCTATGGATGTGACTGTGAGCGCATAGGAAACCCCATTTGGAGCACGCGATCATCGAATGGCTTAAACTTAAAAAGATGTGCAAATGATACAGTTTTGTGACGATGCAACAATGACTCAATGAGACAATTCTGTCGACTGTCCCGAAACCCGAGCAAAGGTCTTGTATCGCAGCGTGCAGACAAGATGCGCTGTTGTGAAGCCGCTTTGAGAGTGAAAGAAGACGCGGTACAGCTGAATCACTAACGCTGTTTTCAAATGACTGCTTTAATCTGATCGTATGTTTGGATTTATTTACTCATCTAACCTACATGCTCTATTGAATATGTTTGCAGGAATTTCCCTCATTATAAACTCGAAAGCAGATTAAACATAATTCTATTATACAGAGATTTAAGGAAAAAAATCCATGACTTTTCCAAAACTTTTCCAGACCTTGAAATGGCTGTTTTAAAATCTCATGACTTTTCAATTTTTTTCATGACCGTAAAACGATGCACGCTGTTAATCAAGTAAACTGGTCCTCCATTGCGCGCAGGGCTGGATTGGTAATCGGGCATACCTGGCATTTTCCCAGTGGGCCGACGCACTTAAGGGGCCGACAAAATATATATATATTATTTTTTTGCCAAGGACCATCACGCAGGGACAGCGAGCAGCCAGTGGCCCATTGGATTGTCTCCTGTATAGACAGCGTAAACCATCCAATCACAATGCGCTATAGACGGAGCGATTAAGTATTTTGCTCCGCCTATATAAAGATCGCTTCACTCCAACGCCTTCCTCGTCGGCTTTTCCCACGTTTTCACAGCAGATTTATCAAGAACAGGCTTGCTGTGAGTGATGCTGGCCATAGAGCCAGGCAGGAGGAGGAGAGGAGAGTAGTTGAATCGGTAAAGTGCTTGATAGGGACTCGCAACGGAGGCAGACATCTAACCTATCCTAATGTGTGTGTACGCCATGAGTGTAGAATACGTAAAGACTTTTTAATAAAATGTAAATTCGTCCCCGCACTTTTTTAGTCAAGTCAAGTGTGTTCATAGAGGTTTCCATGGGCCAATGTGAATAAATCTAGATTTAAATAAAAAAAAGATACGATATTGTCGGACCTGACGTTTTATTCTTGTTAGAAAACACTCTCTGTCTGTATTTCTGTCACAACCAAAATCTTTCCGAACGTTGCAAATAGTTGATTCGGATGAGGAGGATGAGGCATGGGTTTGGGCTGATGTGGAAAAGCTAAAATAATTTTTCAGACAATTGACTGAACCTATAATGGACTGTACCTATAATACGCCGGGGTGCCACCCATACCTCCGTACTCCCTACATTAACAATGGGCGCATACACTAACCCCCTCTCTGCATATACCAAAGAGACAGCAGGAAACCTTCTGGAAGGGCGTTTTCCTCTGGCCCCAGCAGTTCTAAAAGAAATTATATCGCTGCATCTGAAACGTGGGGACAGGTAACAGGAACCATAGTCATGGTACATGCAGCAACACGAATGGGAGTTTTACCCTGCACGCTCACCTTAAATACAGAAGAACTTGAAACAGCTTCAATTTTTTGACAACAGCGGCATGCCTGTTTCCATGCTGGGGTAGCTGATCGTATTCGGGGAATCTGAAAAAGCTCAGCACCATGTTCATTAAATAAGTTAACATAACACTCTCGAATAATATTCATACCCAACACAGCTGGAATTTTCTCATTCTGAGCATACATAGTAGCAGAACAGGCATCTTTTACTATCAAAATCCCTTTCCTAGGCTTGAATGAATGAATGCAGAGAAGGCTTAACTAGAGTCCGACTCTTCATTGTTAAACTGCAGTAAGTGTAACTTGAAGTTAACATCTGAGATTGTACAATAAGGTAGAAGTTGAGCGTGTTCCTCAATCTTGTAATGCCTTGTTTTATAGCTGAATTGATTTCATTGCGTGTTCCAGTGTTTTTCAATCGCTATTCTCCCTGAATCTCAGTCACCATTAGCTGAACGGAGCTAAACTACAGTAGTTAAAAGGGAAATCGGTGTATAAAGAATAGTTTTGAGCGTGTTCCTCAATCTATTTATCAAAGCCTTATTATTCATAGTTTGATATGCCAGTGCGGGTTCTATTGTCATGCCATGCTAGTTGACTCCCTGGGTTAAACATTACGAGAATAATGCTTGCCTGCCTGTGTCTGTTCACAAAGAAAATTTAATCTTGCTTAACACTGCGTGTAAGTGAATATTAACTTTGCACCAACAGCGAAGAAAACCTGTTGTGTTTACATGTCCACAGAAACTGGCACGGAGATTTAAAGATCTGCTGAGATTGTTATCACTGTTTCCCCTAACTGCAGCACGAAGCTGGTATTTGAAAGTTAAATTTAACTCCGAACGAACTGAGAGTTTAAGCGCCACATTGCAAAACCAACCAAAAGCGGTGTTGTTATTTGTACAGTGTTGAAATGCGCCAACATTTCATGTAATATGCTTAACTGTACTTGCAATGCAACTATTCACATGCTTAGCCACTAGAGCTTGATTTAGTTGCCATAGTTACAATCGTGACATGGAAGTCTGAACCTACTTCCGATGCAACTCTGAACTGCGCACGCGCAGCACAGCGACGCTATTGGTAAACCCCTACGGTGTGGCCAAGCAAACGAAACAGTTGTTTACATTGAAGTCTATGTTAAAGCCTGTAGCCTCAAAGGTTAGCAGTTAGCATTAACATCCAGTGGTTGAATTCAGTGTCTGTTTGGGCAACGATAAAGTGATTTAACCCTTTAAACATCTAAACTAATACACCTGTTGGTCTCTTTCTCTCTCTTATTCCTCCCTTTTCTCACTTCTTACCACTTTATCTTATTTTACTAGAAAGGGAGATACTGACTCACAATTATTAATTGTGCCAAATTCAAATTTAATTAAAACATTAAATTTATTTGGTACTTACTTTGCCCATTTATTACTTTTAATTTTACTTTACTTACCATTCTTTTTCCTCTGGAGATCCTAGCTTGGGAACGACACACCCGAGCCCTAATATGAGACAGTGTTATCCCTCACTACGAGTTCAAATAAATTAGAAGACAACTTTCTTTCCCTCAAATTTTATTTTTGTTTGATTCGTTGTGCAGCAACTAAGAACAACACTATTCTACTCGTAGTTGAGCATATCAGCATCAGAGCCTGCTAGTGGACACGATCCACTCAGTTTAC
>NW_015506269.1:148372-160234 GCF_001515645.1 Sinocyclocheilus grahami | reverse complement strand
GCTCAACGCCGCATAGACAAGCTGGAAGTGAAAGTTCAAGATCAACTCAAAGCACCCAACGAGAAGGAGCAGCAAACAACGGAACAAGTTAAGAAGCTCCAAGCAGCCCTGGCAGCAGCACAGCTCGACCAACAACATGCAAAGGCTGCCCAGAAAGACCTGGTAAATAGACTCCAGTATGCCGAACAGCTACTAGAGAAAGCCAAGAATGACTTCATAAACAAGAATATTGAAATCAGTACCTTGAAAGACCACCTTGAACTCTCCAGTGTGTGGCTCTGCACCCTGGAGGGCTCTAGTTTTCCGTCAATGAGACTGACTCAACGACTGCCCCACCACTAGAGCCAGATGCGAGCAAGGACCTAGTTTGCATATTGGTAGTGCAATATCTTGCAATATGACTAGCTTGATTACATTTAATACATATGGGTTGGCCATCAGGTGCTCTGCAAAATCTACTTCTGGAAACTCTAACATTACCTACAGCCCCTTTTGGAGTACTCAGTTTTAAAAATCAAATCCAATTGTGCTTGCTGTCTTAGGACCATATCTTTCAATTCTAAAAATTCAGAGCTAACCACCCGATTCTCTTCACAACTTGAGTTTCAAATGAGTGAGGAACTACTTTACTTGCTCGATTTCTTTGAGGCTGTCCCTCCTCCACCCAACGCATTGCCTCTTTGCGTAGGCCAAGGAATAATCCTGCCTCACCAACCTCTTTAGTTCTCTTCGAAGAGTATGGTCCTGAACATTTTTCATAAAACTGATCTCGCAGAACCACCTGGTAGTCAGACACAACATTAGGGTTAGCTTTTCGTACCTTATCCATAAGATCCATCAATGCATGAGAGAACTCTTGTAATGATTCCCCCTCCTTCTGTTTTCTATCAAAAAACTGCTGTTGCAAGGTCACATAGGAGAAGAACTATACAATTCACGCAAAACTGCAAATATCTCAGTGGAATTCTCTTTAACTTCCCCAGACCTAAACTTAGTTTCAGTCCTAGCCTCCCCCTCAAGATGATCATAAACAAACATGGCTTTATCTAACTCAGACATGTGTCTCCCCCTAATACAGCTCTCCACCTCTTCAATCCAGTCCTCCAACGAAGGCGAGCCCGAGGACGCTTTACCAGAGAATTTCGAACATTTTCTCTCTAGGCAAATATATCGCCTGTTCAAGCCGCTGTCCATTACCTTCGGGGGCTGAACTTGATACAACACTTGCTATACCTCCAACTTGGGGCTGTCCTCTTAATCTTTCATTTTCCATTCGCAGTTGCTCCAACTGCTCCCATAGTTGCTGCAGCTCCTCCACCATAACTGCAGCAAACCAGTCCAATGTTGCCAAAAGCAACCATCATACAAGCCAATCGCTGTTCCTCCCTAAAAAAAATTTGGTCACCCTGCAGACTACAGCAAATTATAACTCCTCCTTCAAGCAAGGGTGACCACAAAAAACTAGTAATCATAAACTTACATCACAAAAAAACATTTATTCATACAAATGAAACAATATAACAAAAACACAAACTAAATACATCATATAACAGAAATTAATTTCTCCTCATACAAAGAATATAGCCAGCCAACCCTCTATAAACCCAAATACAATCCAAGCTTCTCTGCACAAAGTAATCCAAAAAGAAAAAAAGGAAATGACAAACACCCTTCAATTCCTACTACATGTAAGACACACCTCACTCAAAAGTAGTACTCCAAATCAACGGTTAATATCACTGCAAACATAACCCTCATGCAAATAAATAATGCAGGTGTTTCAAAGCATCAACATGTATAAAGGGTACAAAGGTTGAATGGCAACACGAGGCTGGAAGTGATGTACAAATAAGAAAAAACTAACAAACAAGAAAGAAAATAAAACACTCTGCTAGCCAGTCCGATTCACAACGAACATCAAATCTGAATTGCGCTGGAAGCATACAGCGCGCACATACAAGGACCGGCTGGCTGAGGAAATACAACGAACACTGGAGGAACAGCGATCAACTAAACCTAATACAAACAAACAAATAACCAAACACAATTAACAACATTCAAGGAAAAATGACTCCAATTGTTAATTTTTATTTTAAATTTAATTAAAATAATAAAAGCAAAACGCTTACAAATCCTATATAAAAACCTCTGCAATTACCTGCAACACGGCCATCAATCCCGAACTACTTTAAAAAGGTTTTCCAGATCAAAGAAGAATGAGCGTGACCAACCGCAAACAAATCCACGATGTTTACATCTACATTAAAAACATAATATCCTACTTCAATGAAACAAGGCTTTGTTAACACAACAACCAATGTTCGTTTAGCCTACCTGCTCACCCGGACCATGTGCACAATCAAGCACAGAGGTACCACACATACAGAGGACAGCACAATGTTTGCGTCTGCTCACCCAGACCATGTCCGTGCACAAACAAACAAACAGGGAAGTGCTACCACAAAGCGCCTCCACACAAAAAGACCGGACGCAGTCTCTAAGCCTCTTCTTCTTCTTATTCGTTTTTTATTGGCGGCTCGCAATCACCAATTGAGCATTACCGCCATCTACTGAAGCAATGGATCAGAGACTTGAATTCCCTTCTCCAGACCTATCAGAACTCAAGCTTTCGATGTTGCTGCGTGTTCAGCTCCTCCATCTACAGCCGAAGTCGTCTCTAGGCCTCCCTTCCGATGACCACTTAAAAACTCAACCCACCTGCATGGCCACGCCCTCTACTACTAGCCACCTCCCCGGCTACACAAGTAACGACTAGATAATTTGGCAACAATAATTAATCGTAAATAATCTTTAAAGTTTTCTTTTTCTTTTTGTAATGCAGATGCCAGCTCTCAGTCTAGGGCTGCCCACTTCTGCACGTGTGAGGAGTCGAATGCCATGACAGCGTATCACATAAAATCAGTTACTGTACGTAATTAAATCCGTTTCCTACCTTTTCTTGTAACTCGATAAAAAAAACATTGCAATGAACATCATCGGAGATGTTTAATTCACAATCATTCTGAGCATGATTTCTGTTGGCGTTCACATCAATCCACAAGTCGTTCTAAGGTTAAGCTATTTTCATTCAGTTCGATGTAAAAACAATAGGCTAAGTATGTCTTGCATCCTTTAATGTTAGCGAACATTGCAAATAAATTGGTTGCAAAACACACTCACGTTTAACTTTTTGTCTGGTAGTTATTAGTTATTACATTACTATATATAAGTATACTATATATGTAATAGCCTAGCCAATGATCACTAGATTTTATACAGATGTTACTATAATGATTCTGTAAATGGTGATCAGCACCCAAATATTGTATATAATGTGGAAGCTACTGCCTTTTGCTTTGGCGTGACATCTCACTTTTTGCAGAGTGCAAATGAGTATCTACAATAACTTCAGAATAGCGGTAAAAATCAAGTTTGAGATCATTTCATTAAAACATCTAATTGCCAGATTTCCATTGCCTGATTTTCTGGACAAAATTTTTTTTCGAAGGGTGCTTTCATACTTGGTTCGATTGCTTGGTCCGAAGTTCCGAACCCGAGTTCGATTGCGAGGGAAGTGTATATGGACAGACCCTCGACCCCTCGATTTTGACAGAGGGAACGAGTCTGATTCATATGCACACTTCTTCTTCTTTTGTTTTTATTGGCGGAATGTATTTGATGAATTCTGAATAATGATTGTAGTATTTCATACAACAAGTCCTCTCTACTCCTGGAGTTGCAACATTTTAAACTCATTAATGCTGCACATGAATCTGATGCAATTACCACTGGCCTGACCTCCTCTACCCATTGCAAAGCAATAATCATGGCCATAATTTTACATGCATATACAGATATATCATCGGTAATTCTCTTTCCACACTCAACATTAAACTCAGGGATTACTACTGCTGCTGCTGCTCTACCTGTTTTAGGATCTTTAGAACCAGGTATAAATCTGTAAATAACTGTAATAATTTCCTCTGATGTATGAATTAAAGATCTTATAATTTCCCCCATATTCATCTCTCATCAGTTCTAGGAGGCTAAAATCTATCTCTGGCTGTGGTAAAAACCAAGGAGGTAATATGCACACTTCAGGCCGCTCCATAGACCACAATGCAACACGTTTGTGACGTCATCACAGATCGCTTTAATTTATCCCCACCCCAAACAACTCTATAATATATAAATTATTTTTTAAAACATTTATAACAGCCCAAACATACCTATATACATATAGAATGCTGCACCAAACAAATTCATAAGGGATACATTTTAAACAATAAAACAATTTTACTCAAATTTTACTTTTATTTTGTTGGTAAGATTGAGTCCAAGACTGTTGTTTATTTTTCCCGACACCATTGTTAACAACTGTTAGCAGTAATGATTCCATTATTATTAATAAAATACACATCAGTAATGTTGAATATGAACAGTATTATTTTTAACTATTATATTACAAAATGATTCCCACGTCACAGTTGAACTACAAAACAAAGTATAAGCTAGTTTACAGTGGAGTAATTTAGACACGGTTTGCGATCGGTTCCACCGAGTCCTAAAAAAGGACCATCTAAAACGATTCACTAGCGAATCGGTCATCTCTGCAGGACACGGAGCTACTGCTCCAATCCCCTCGAACGCAAAATGAATTAATAGCGTGTGTCCTGCACTAGAGAAATGTAGCTACAGTAAACAAAACGGACACAGGTAGTTACGGGCGACGGTGTACAGCGGAGTGAAGAGTCCTGTTACAACAAACATTATTTCTACAAATGAAAGATGGCGAACGACTCTCCAGCGAAAAGTCTAGTAGACATAGACCTTTCTTCACTACGGGTGAGTAACGTTAGCCTGTACCGACTACATTAGCTTGTTTTCATTGTGTTTTGCAGTAGATACAGATGATTTCAGAATCTTCGAACGTATCGCAGTCTTTGTTTAAACGAGAGAAAGCGTTACAATCATAATATATATAATTTGTGGAATGGCCATCGTTTAAGAGTTTCGATATTTCCTTTGTTTGAACTCCACTAGCATGCGTGTTAAATACACAGCCAGGAGAGCTTTATTGTTAAATCCATTGTTTGTTTTATTTTAATGTACATGGACATAGTTTCTCTGTTTTTATACTTTCCTTTTGTTTCTCTCTAGGACCCAGCCGGGATTTTTGAACTGGTCGAAGTGGTTGGAAATGGCACATATGGTCAAGTCTACAAGGTTGGTTTTTAAAATCTAACTTTAAATTAATACTTTTTAAAAGGTGTTATTATATTGAAAATGGACGTTAAATGGGTTCTTCAAACCTAAAGGTCTGGTTTAAGAACCTAGCATGGAGTGGTCGAGTACACTTGTGGGAGCTGCAACTTCTTTAACCATAATTTAGCATTGCAGTTGTGTTTGGGATGAGGTTTTCAGGGTCCACGCGGGTCCTTAAATGTTAAATTCAGTTTCAAATTAAAATGTAAAGTAATAAGAGTCTTCAATATCTTAAATGGCATAAATTCCAATTATCATCAAGAGGTATTCATTTTGGGGAATAAAAAACAGGAATCGAGATATGGTTTAATATGATATTTATTCAAAGTCAAAACGCGGCGCTGTTACACTTTCCAATCTACGCAAGTGGGAGGGACTTACGACGCTGGACCTCGCAAATAGGCAGGGCTTGTGCGCTCTAAATGACAATGGCATGTACCGACAGGAATAGAGCCCGACCGATATGGGGGTTTTGAGGGCCAATACCGATATTAGGCAGTTAAAAAAGGCAGATATTCTTTGTGTAGGCTATATTATAGTACAGTACCCAGTGCTTAATTTGAGCCGGATCCTGTTCCGGAAAATGTCAGATTTTGGATTTTTGCGTTCCGGTTTTTGTTTTTAAAGATCTGGCATTAACAAGTGCATTAGATCGTGACAGTGCGTGCGTGCATACGAGACAGAGCGATTGCGGGTTTATGTAGATGCATTTGGAACATGATTTGTAGATTATGTATTGATCCTCAACATTATTTTTTATATTATTATTATTATTACACTTTCTTAAGGTCAAAATCGCTCTCGTTGATTGGTACTACTGCTTAACCCATTCTCTCCACTCTTTTGTGAGCAGTGGAACGTTTGGAGAGAGTGTATTAGTACCAGAAATACCAGAAATAATACCAAATAAAGTTAAATATTATAATATATAAACACTATAATCATAGCCTAATTCCCCTCACTCCAAAACAAATCATTTAAATTTAAAGGTATGCAGAACAGATCAAGAAAGAAAAATATATAAAGCTAATGAAACCAAAACTAAACTGAAAGTACCGTTGGGCTCACGTACCCCTCTCATTGGCACAAATCCAATGTTTCCATATTCGCAATGTATTTCAATGTTAAACTATTATTTATAATGTAGACTAGGCTTCATGCGCGTTCACATATTGACGGAAAAAAATCATCCTCTTATGCGCAAAAATGCGCTTGGCATAACAGCAGCTGTATACCGGTTATACTACTGACTCTTTAAATTGATATGTTTGGCTGACTGTATTTTTTTATTTTGATAATGAACAGACTGCGATGGCAAGTGTGAATTGCTAGAATATGTGGCGCGCGTTTTGTGTGTGTGTGTGTGTGTGTGTGTGCGCGAGGCACCGGCGCGATCAAACTGCTGACACATTAAATACTCAGTTTTTGGTCATACAGATAAGAGTAAGACAACGCAAAGTGTTTATAAAAACAAAAAAATGAACCAACACTAGCTTCTCTATTTCTTTTCTTTTTATTTATTATACAACTAACTAAAGCAAAAAAGGCCTCTAACACTTTCTATTCTATCTGTTTTCTTTTTATTTATTAGGCCTAGGGTAAACGTACCTATTAAGCTCAGGTACCCATTAAGCACACTTCCATATTTGAGATCAGATTATAAAAAGAAAAAATAATGTATTATCATACTTGATGTCTTAACAAATTGATGTGTTTGTTACTACATACCTCCTGTAATTTCAAATCAATCAGATGATTGCACACTGAGATATGGGTCTCCATGTGTTCACACTGTCTGGCCGCCATTTTGAAAGCTGTCTGAAAACTTTCACCAAAAGAGGAGCCCCTTAAATGTGCATTTTTAAAATATATTTAAGCCTTTATTTTGGGTAAGTTTCACTACTTATTGTAAAATTAAGGGATTAATGTTTATACTTTTTTTACATTATAACCTGGATGGAACTTGGATGTTTGAAATAATTACAGTTAGATCCAAAAGATAGTTTTAGCAACACAGCGCAGATGCTACAGAACACAGTTAGCTGACTAGCTGTATAAGATTGTGTTACGCTAATATATTACTTCACAGGCATTATTGGCTTGTACTTTTAAACCCATAATATTATAAATTGACAGTTTATTGCTGGTCTGGGGTTTTACAGTGCTGTAATTTTTAAAGATTTCATATTATTTTAAGGTGAGCTTAAAGGCTACACTACTATGAAAATCACACAGCTTCAGTGTGACATCAGTAAGTAAATGTACAGCACTCTCTCCCACCTTCAATACCATGACTAGGCAAGGCACCAAACCCCCAACTGCTCCCCGGGTGCTGCAGCAAAAAATGGCTGCCCACTACTCCGGGTGTGTGTTCACGGTGTGTGTGTGTGCACTTTGGATGGGATAAATGCAGAGCACTAATTCCGAGTATGGGTCACCATACTTGGCCACATGTCACGTCACATTTTTTTTTTATTTTTTGCAGACTCTCAATAAAAAGAACATTTGTGTTTTTGTAATTAAGCAAACAAACAGGATGCACGTTCTGTCATTTCGGTTATCTGGTCCCTTTCCGTTAACTTGTTTGCGGATTGCCGCGCCTCACATCTGTTTTATATCTGTTAATTATTTATGTCAGATCTTTTTAGCATATTTATAACTTTTCTATGTAGATTATGATTGTATTTTATTTTTATGGAAACAAATTTTGTTATTGTTAATGTAAGTTACATATATTTGCCTTAAATCATCCTGGCGACCCATTTTTACACAGGGTTTGAAAACCTAGGCTGTATAGTTAGGTTAATGCAGAAACTTGTGAAAGATGCTCCTATAGTTGTGTCATCACTGTTTAGTGACATCACTGAATGTTCCGGAAAACTGAAGTTGTATTGTCAGTGTCGGTCACGGCGCCTTTTAACGGCTGATTTGGATCCGGCAATGTTTAATTTACAAATTAAGCACTGACAGTACCAGTAAAAAGTTTGGACACTTTCCCATTTGTGTGTCCAAACTTTTGACTGGTACTATATATAGAATGCAGTATATACATAAACAGAATATATATATATATATATATATATATATATACACACAAACACAGTTTTTCCAATGATCATGTAATGGAGGCACAGGGTATTTAACAATACACTTTATTATCCAATATGAGTCTGACATCAGTGCACTGAACAGTAAAGTTGTAAAGTTTATTTAACTTTATTTCAGTTCAATTCTATTCAACTTTATTCCATTGAAGTTTATTTCACTTCAGAACATTCATTCATAGATTTGCGCTACGCCACTTCACACACAGATGAAACTTACTAGAGAAGTGTGACGACATGTGGGTTGTTGACATGACATGGCATTTTCACTGTCCCACAAGATAAAATGAATATAATTAATATTGTAGTTATTTAAAATGCAGTAAATCAATAAACATTTCTTTGTCCTAGATCAGGGGTAGGCAAGTTCGGTCCTAGAGAGCCGCAGTCCTGCAGAGTTCAGCTCCAACCCTGAAAACAAAACTCACCGGCCTATAGCCTTAGTAATTCTGAAGACATTGATTAGCTTGTTCAGGTGTGTTTGATTAGGGTTGGAGCTGAACTCTGCAGGACTGCGGCTCTCTAGGACCAAACTTGCCTACCCCTGTCCTAGATGGACCTGTTGTTATAAAATCTGCTGTGTTATTCGGTTTTTTTTTTCTACATTTTTGAGCCAAATCTCAAAATTGTCCTATGGTGTGACTGTCTCTAGCATAGTTCAATAAATTACAACTTTTATAAATTAAAAAGAAAAGCATAAAAATGGTAATAAATACCTCCGTCATAATTTTACAAGTGTCTATTTTAGTAAATGGCAATTTTTTTCATCCATACATTTCTGAAAACGTAGGAACTTGATACATTTTGTCTCTGAAAACCATGTCCTCATTTTAAATCGGCTAATTCCAGAGAAAACTGTTGAAAAGAGAAAAATTAGTTGAAGGACCCCATTCATTATCATGTTACTGAAGCTTCCTGTCAAGCTCATGACATAAGCACATGGTCAATTTTTGTTTCAGAATTGTTCAAATATTTAACTTTTTTGGAACCACTACAAAAGTGTTACTTTTTGTTGTCCTTTGGTGTGACACCCCTAAATTATATATTTTTAATTAAACTACATAATCATGGAAAATTATGCAAATGTGTCTTTCAAACCGCTAATGACAGGTTAGCTTAGAATAACAAGGTCATTAATTGACAGAAAAAGGCTGAAAAGTCCTTTGGTGTGACAGAAAATGTCCACCGGTGTGACGCCTGTTCTGTCACACCATAGGACAAAGATGTCACACCAGAGGACAAGGTCTCTTTAAAAAGCATTTTAAATAATTAAATAAGATTTGTTTTACTCCTTTTGATTCTTTTTTGATCACTTTCAGTGTTCTTAAATGCAATAATTACATTTAAATTAAACCATTTTCTGATGTTTTTACAAAAGACTTGTACTGTTATAAAGTGTTATGAAAATAAGTATAAAATGTGATACCAGGGCTGGACGATATGGCCATCATTTATATCACGATATACTTCTTAATTTAGTCAAGTCTGCTTTATTGTCAATTCTTCCACATGTACAGCACATACACACAGAGAATTGAAATTGCGTTACTCTCAGACCCTTGGTGCATACAGATAACATAAATACAGATTAAATACAAAATACAACTATACAAATAAGGTAAAATGTAAAAATATGTATATAAAGCACAAGGCATATGGCAGATAGTGCAAACCAGTAAAGTAAACAGCAGATATAATGATTGTAGTGCAAAAAAAATTTGTAGTGCAAAAGAGCTTATTCAGACCAGCCAGTTGCACAGCGAAGTGTTGAGCCCCAGCTGGACCAGTTTGTGAATGAGCTGTTGAGGGATGATTGTGTTGAATGCTGAACTGAAGTCTATGAACAGCATTCTGACGTATGAGTCTTTTTTGTCCAGGTGTGTGAGTGCTGAGTGGAGGGTAGTGGCGATGGCGTCATCGGTCGAGCGTTTGGACCGATATGCAAACTGGAAGGGGTCCAAGGAGGGGGGGAGGGCAGACTTGATGTGGTGCATGACTAGCCGTTCAAAGCACTTCATGAGGATGGGGGTAAGTGCAATTGGACGGTAGTAATTGAAGCAGGATGGAAATGACTTCTTCGGGACTGGAATGATGGTGGTAGCTTTGAAGCATGTGGGGACAACAGCCTGACTTAGCGAGATGTTGAAAATGTCTGTGAAGACATCGGTGAGTTCCATTTAGTTCGATACGATATAATTCAGATATCGATATGAACACTATTTTAAAAAAGCCTCATAAAAACTGCCAAGAACACCCACAACGGATGTCTGTACCTACAAACTAGAGCCCGACTGATATATCGTTTTGCCGATATTATCAGCCGATATGAGCCTGTCGCCGATATATCGGTATCGGTATGCCGCCGATATGACTTTTTTTTTTTTTACAGAATCTTATTAACAGTAGAAGTAGAGTTGGTCCCATCAGGCTAACGTGACCGTCACGACTCATGCAGCTGTAAGGTTTTCTTTTTCTTTTTGTTTTCACTTGAGATCTTTACAACGCATTACATTAGTATTTCATGGCACACTCATTTTATGCGGTTTTGGTGCCACCTATTGTTGTGGGTGTATTATTGACATGTCAAAGTCTAGACCCTGAATATAAGATGACCGCGTTTTTTCAGATGTATTTCCAAGAAAAAAACATTGTATTATATTCGGGACAATACGATATAATGCAGATAATGCATTGAAATGGTGTAATTACTTAGTTTGTCCAGCAGAGCGCGCTCCTATGTTTGCTACTGGCGACCTGGATGAAAGTCTATGGAAAACCATTGAAACTTTGAACGGCCATATCTCCGTAACGGCGCGGCCATTCCGCACCAAATTCGGGGGATCCCTTCAGCTCGAGGAACCCTCTCGAACGTGAATCGAGTGTATGTCTCGAGACCCTCTTTCGAATGAGACCACCCCCGCATGGATAGCCCCCGGGGTTTGGGAGTTACGGATGGCTAAATTCGCGGTCCGGCGCCGACCGATCTAGCGATCCCGGGGGGCTACCGACGCGTGGAGGGTGGCGTTCGAGAGGGCTCCTCGAGCTGAAGGGATCCCCTGGGTTTGGTGGAGATCCACTGGCGCGTTCGCGAGATAGTGACACCAGTCAACACTTTCCCTTCAGTAAGGAGGTTTCTTGTTCAGGCAGCATTCACGCGTTGTCTTATTCGACCGTAAGTGCCCTGCGAAGTGGACTTCACATGAAATTCCGCCATGATTCCAGTTCCAAGGGAACGTACACGTTACATTCAAAGGGCATTAAAGTGCGCGAGACGTGAATTTATATTGTATTTATTTACAGAGGTAGGGGAGAGCGGGGCACAAAGGAACACTTTGACTTTCTCAGTTTTTGTAAATCCACATGGAGTTCAGAATATATATATATATATATAATATATATATATAATTTTTTTTTTTATTTTTTTTTATCCACAGTAATTTTACACTTGTCTAGTACAAATATGTCGCTTTGTTTCATAATTACAGTGTATACG
>NW_015506269.1:58338-148179 GCF_001515645.1 Sinocyclocheilus grahami | reverse complement strand
AGCACTTCATCAGGTACTTAGTGTCTTTCATTCCAACATAAGAAATCATTTCTGGAATCTGCATCTGAAATGGCATTTAGCCTACAGTTTAATGTATCTCCGAGGGGACATGGATGTAGAGGTCTGCGCGGGACTATTTTTTTTATTAAGCATTTTTATCGGTATCTGTAATTTTCAAAACCGATTTGCCGATAAAATCACTTAATTTTGAAACGCGCTATTTGGCTCTGATGCAGCCTGTCAGAACTCACCACTCTGTGGCCTAAAGCAGTCTCCGCCCACCACTCATCTGATTTGTTGGGAGTCATTAGTCCAACCAATCAATGCGGAATTCACTCTCACTCCAAAAGCGCTTGCTAACTGGAGCTGCTTCAGTGATCACGCATCAGTTGTCTTTAAAGGTAAGGCAGCTGCAGACGTTGCTTAAGTTGCAATAGATCCCAATCCAGTAACGTTACACTGAAGTTGCAAAACACCTCAATATTATCTATGATTTCGCTATGAGCGATGAAAACGCGGACGGAATCCAGTCATATAAATGGAGTTTACTGTATGATGCGGAATGTCACGGAATTTGTCAAAGTTTGGATGAACTAATCAAAAGAAGGTCAGTGCACTTAAATAGTCGCAATATGGACTAGTATCTGTAAATATTCAGCCTCAAAAATACTGTTTAAATATGGATCCAGCATGTTCTGCTTGTCTCTGTGTATGTAAATGGCACAGACCAGCGGTTTTGTTTTCTACACATACAAAGTGTGCGACGCTCGCTGTGATTTCAGCTTCTGTCATCTCACTACATGAGGACATAAATACATGAACAACATCTCCAGAACTGCTCTGACTCCCTCTAAGAGTCACTTCATGAGCATTTGACAGTTTCATTGGAGTAAAACTATCGTCATATCATTTACATAGACCTACAGAAACAAGTTCCTCATGGCAACCCATCAAAATATAAGTTCGGGTTAGCTTGAAATTATCAGAAATATATTACTGTGGCGCAGTATGATGTACATAATACTACTCAGGGATGAAAGTTTTCAGTCACTACGATGGATTTCCATCTATTGAAAAAAAAAATGAGGGGAAAAGAAACATGTAGCACATTGTTGTTGTTCTGCCGGTGTTCTGCCGATTTGTTGGAAGCATAATCTGATAGGTAGCATTATTTGGCAGAACGCCAGCACACCAAAAATCCTGCCCGCCACGGCTGCAGCTTCTCACTGACAACATAACGCTGCTCGCATCATTCACAGTTGGGTTATTAGCAGAAAACACAGAGCAGGTCTTGAATTTCGGCGCGGGATTGCGGCTATTAATAATAATAATTCTACTCGTTCCCGCAGGTTCCTTCGTTTATCATTTGCACGTGCTTTTGAGTCTTGAGAACTCACTCACACGCTCTCATTTTCTGTGCGCCCACAGATCGTGATAAGGAGAGTGACAGATTTGAATAATTATTAAAGGAGTTTGCAAATGTGATATTGATTTAATACAACAGTTCAATAAACAAGTACTGCCTGATTTTGCTCTGTTTCATAAATGAAAATAGTTCCAAATAAAGTAACAGCTCAGCCGCTGCGCATCTCTAAAAGCAACCACAGCGGTGTTTCATTCATGAATGAGTGCATTTTTGAACTAATCTAGTGAGTCAGTGATTCATGATTACCCATTCATAAAGACAGTCACTTGTGCCATTCCTGAATGAACGAATGAACGTTCATACGAATCAATTGAATGAATGATTCAGTGATAAAATCATTGACTTGCCACCACCAGCTGGTGGTTTCAGTTTCATTTTTAGGTATAATTTCAGTTATATTAAATCATTTAATATTTCTGTATTAAAAATGTTATATTTAAAACATTAATCTCCACATAAATTTATGAATTTAATTAACTCTGAGCTTCATTAAACGTCTGAAAACGTACCTACAAGCCACTTTTGTGTTCTTTTTTTGCCACCTCTGTAGTACAAATAGATTTTTTATTAATACTAATTTCATATGATTGGTAACTTATTTGTCTTATTCTACTTATTATTTTGATTTTAATAGACATTTTAAAAAGCTTATAAACATACATTTTAAATTTGACAGATGAAAAGGATGCCATTACAAAGGTAAAAAAAAATACCCCAAGGAGTCACATGTCACCTCGTATTAGGAAGGCTAATTTTTTATCAGAAGTTTTGATTATTGATCAGAAGGTGCTTCTTAATTTTTTTTAATTAGGAGGACAAGCGCTCCTGATTACAAGAAGAAAAACACTGCTCTTAAACTGGGTGTGTGACCGGTATGGCTGTGGAATGGGGTTTGGCCAAGGGTTTTTTTTGCTTTAACCCCTGACTACTCTACTACAACAATTATTACAACGTTTATTTAAAAGAATAATCACACAATACGCTATTTCTTCCATTTTTTTATTTTAATAATAAACCCTTTGTTTGCCAAAAATAAAGAGTTTAACGCTTAAAAATAAAGAGTTTACTGTGGGAGTACTACACTCAGCCAACACCAGGGGAGGCAGTTTTTGTCAGAGCCCTTATTATTCTTAATTTTGACATTCATTTTCATTTTTACACCAGACATATATATCGGTTCAAAATATCGGTTATCGGTCTACTTGATCTGTAATAATCGGTATCGGCATCAGCCTTGAAAAACACATATCGGTCGACCCCTAATCCACATTTTGCTCCATCCTTATTCTGCTCTGTCACTCATCGACAACCTGCCTGTTCTGTCTGAAGGCCGTAATTTACCTCTGGTACAGCCTGTTCTGAGCATCGTTATGCACATGCTGCACACAGACACCGCAAATAAAACGCATGATGCAGAAAGCATGCTTGCATAACAGTCCAAGTGCAGGCTGTACCGGTGGTCAATAAGAATAAACCACAGATATGCTGTTCTGAATGGACGTCGGGAACGGAATATTGTTAGACCGCCCGCTCCCGTTCAAATTAGACCAGAGTTACCGACCGCTACCACATTTTATTCGGGAATTTAATCCCGCGGTGTAAAAAATCTGGTCGGGTCCCACGGTTACCGTGGGAGAGCCGCGGGAATGCAGACCTCTACATGGATGTGTTTAACCCGCAGTTACAGATGCATAAATAGGCCTAATGTTTTGTTTTTAACATAAAACGTTGAATACTGATATTTGAAATAATTTAAAACATGAAAAAAAGTCAAAATGTAAAATTAAAACCGCCAGTAGGTGGCAGCAAGTGACTGTTAATGAGTGAGTCATTGAGCTTCAACAGATTCGTTCAAATGGCTTATTCATTCAGGAACAAAGCATCTGACTGTCCCTGCGTCCCAATGTTCATACTATCCATCCTAAATAGTATGTGAGATTAGAATAAGTGTGTCCCAAAGCATAGTATGTTGAAAAGAGTATGCCAAAAGTCCCGGGAAGGTCTACTATTTCAGGTCGATTTTTGAAGTGTGCATCCGTGCACACTCTAATGGCTAAAATTGCCCACAATCCATTGCGCTTTGGCGAAGGATTCGGTCCAGAACTATGAACAAATAAAACGTGTTAGAGAAACTACAAATGTGGCGGATGCGCGCGATCGACGGTTAGGTAGAGAGGTTTACAAAAAGGGGGTTAAGTTACTAATAATCAACATTTAACCTGGTAAAAAATATTTATTTATTGTTATCCGTGTTATATTTCATCTGCATCAGCAATGTGAACTTTTATAAACATTTATTTGGTCGTTAACTTTTAAATGCATCATTATGCAGAAAATATGAGCAGAGTACTCCGCATGAAATACGGAGATCAACTGCAGACTGGCAGATCAACAAGCTATTTCTTTTCTCTCCAGTACGGTAGGAAGTTAAATGAAATTAAATTAAATGTGGAAGATGTTAACTGTGGCAAGATGATTCACAGACCAGTTTACAGTGACAGGGTGCGTGTAACAGGTGCGACAGAACGGTCCTTTAAAGACACAATTGTGTGACGTGATAGTATGTCCCAAAGCTTGCCTACTCTTCTACTACACACAAAAATGTGTACTTTTTCTTCACCAAAAGAGTACATACTTTAAGGGCGTAGTATAAGTAGGCACATTGAGACGCAGCATGTGTTAATGAGTGAATCACTGAATCATTTTTATCAACCAATTCGTTCAAAAAGCTGATTCATTCAAGTAAACACCGTCCATTGCTCAGAGACGCAAAACAGTGCTGTGTGATCTTTGTTTGGAACTATTTTCGTTGGCAAAAACAAGCAATATTACCTCTTGTAATAGACTTGTATAAAATGATTATTAAATGTGTTATCATGCTGATATCTGCAGAAAAACGGTACTCTTTGTGTGATATAGATTAAGTTAACTATATTAAATTATATAAATATAAAAAACATACAGAAGCATTTTTGCCGTCCATAATTTAGAATGAGTTATAATAGACTAATAAATCAACGTTCGTGCACTCTGTGTGTGTGATTTGGTGATATAGCCTCCTTACCATATTATCGCAGAAGATATACTGTATATCGCACACGCAGCCTTGACTTGAGTGGAAAATGAAATCATCCGCGGTTGTGCACAGTGCGCACACTTGTTTGCACGTGAGCAAAGGTGTTTTTAGGAGTCTAACTTGCAGACGCCAGACCACTGATTCGTCAAACCTGCTTGCTTGCAGTTTATGTTCTTCTGACTTCTGACTATTTTGTAGTAAGTAACGAATATGCTTCAGGGAAATGTATGAGAGTAAAAGTATAAATTTTAATTAGGAGATGTAGTGGAGTAAAAGTTGGCTGAAATATTAAAAACTCAAGAAAAGTACAGATACTCCCAAAAAATACTTAAGTACTGTAACGAAGTATTATTACTTACAATGTTACATTACGCCACTGCAATTAAATGTTACGTTTTTCACTGTATTTTAAATTTCATTCACTGTAGCTTTGTCATTATTCTGTATGCTCAGTGCCATTCTATTTTAAAATTGCATTGTAACATGTTTTGACATACTTTATCAAGTGGTCACGTTGTATTAAAGGGGTCCTATTATGCCCTTATATGAAGTCTTGCTTTGGTTTTTGGGGTGTACTAGAATAGGTTTTCATGCTTGATTGTTCCAAAAAGGCATTATTTGTGGGAGTGAGTCCTGTAAATTATTGTTCAATGTGTGTACGGAACACGACACACTCCTGAAACTGCCATGAATGGCAGCGTAGTAACCACAGCAACATTCTTCTGAGAGAATGGAGGCCCGCAGATTAACTAGTTTTGTGTTAGCTGCTGTCGACAAAACAAACATTAGACTGCAAAGACATGCGAAAATCTGCAAAACTTTATTCAATCGCAATCGGGAGAGGCATCGTAATCTAGTTTTGTTCTTTAAACTGTTGTTATTGAACAGCCTACACTCTCTTGACCGCGAATGGTTGGTCCACAATACACCTCTCCGCAATCCTGTCAGATCTGAGGTAAACACTTGACACCTGACGTGACACACATTGGCGTGCTTCTCGTGACATCATCATTAACAACTAGTTGTTCAATTCAGTTCCGTACACACTGCATAGAATTTCTGTAAATGCGGTTGTCACTACCTATATTTTTCGGGAGTTAATCAAAGATCGGCGACAGCCCCAGATTATTATTGTTTCACTTCAACAACACGTTAAAACATCACACACTTACTTTATCTGGACAAACTGTGCATCAGTAGAAAGATTAAAGACTCTAGCTTCGATATTTGACCACTGTTTAGATAAAACATTGTTGCAGTGACAGTAATTTAGTCATTTATGTCATTTAATTTGATCAGGAGTGCAAAATAAAAAATCCATATTTGTCATATTTGGAATAGAAATTCTCCACGCATTTATATTCAGTCACGTCTGCAGCGGTTTATTTGTGTTCACATAGCTTCACTGAACAGCGTCTATAGAGAATGAGGAGTTACATCACAATCTTTTCACTCCGCATTGCATTTCGGGAAGGCGCCGCCATATTAGCAGGATACGCTATCCGTTCCCATGGTTACTTCTCATTCTCTATAAGGATAACTGCTTATCTTTTGTTAAACAATCATTCTTTCTTCATTGTATCGTTTGCAGGGAAGAGAAGCTATTTTATCGCACTGCATGATAATTAAATTTTTTTTTCTTAGGTTCTGTAGAATTTGGTCTACAATGTTTACCTGATTAGCGTGAAAACAGTGTCACCCACTGGACGCTTGCTGCTGCTTCAGCCATCATATGATAGATTATCCAAATAAACGTGTTCAACAAGCTGACAGAAGTCGATCCATTTCTTTGTTGGAAACTTTTAAATAACAAAGTATAATTGTTGTCATTATAAATATAAATGTTTCCATGGTCACGGAGGAGAATCAGAGATTGGGTCACTTTCAGCAAACAGTCACAAACTCACTGTACTTTTTATATTTATTTCAACAAATGACAAGCAAAATCTAATCCCTAGGAGCTTGTGAACAATTTTGTTGCATTTTAAAATGCTGGTTTAATGTACTAAGACAATGATGCTAAAAGACATGCAGATGAGCCAGAATATTAACGCGACGTGATTAAACGTTAAACGTAAAGCGTTTTCCTCCCTTTAGAAAACTGTAATGTAGAAAGCACTTATGCATTAAGACAGTGATATTTAAAGTTTATATTTTGGGCTCATCTGTTTTTCTGCACATATTATACTTTATTAGTAAGATGTGTGTGCTGTCTCGGTGCATTAAGCGAATTTTTTTTATATGAGAAATGCTTAACGTGTAAATAAACGCGTTGCGTTCACATTTTTAGCTTATATGCATATCTGTACATAGTATATGCTTTACAATTTTGTCTTTATCACTGTCTTGGTACATTAAGCCACTTTAAGCATTTTCGAAAGTCCCCTGTTCAGGTTCTGCGGTGAAGACGCAAAAAAATCACAACCCCCCTCCCCCTCCTGCTGCGGAAATATAAGGATTTAAGGACGCATGCAGCTTGTAAATGAACATTGACATGAATAATAATAAAGCAGTCGTCTTTATTATTAAAACAGCAAATTATATTAACAATAATAAAATAAAATTACATTTATTTCAGTTTAACAGTAATTATGGAACAGTTTTTAATAATTTAACAGCAAATTATCATTAATATTATTTAACTTAAGGCTACATTTATAACAACATTTTTAAAAGTGGAACAAAGTGTTTGAATCTGATTTGGGTTTTTCAAAGTGCAACATAAGGGAACATCAGGATCATCATTGTTAAACTACTGGGATTAAATATTTAGTCTTAAGTGAATCGGCAAGTCCTGCTGCTTTACTTTTCGGTCTTCAAGTTTCTTGCCAGGAAAACCAACATGTTCACTTTGTCTGGTTTCAGCGAAGATCTTAACGGAGTGACAATGTTGCCAGCCGCACTGAATACACGCTCCGAGGGAGCGCTCGTAGCGCATATAGTCATATATTTTCTGGCAACTTTTGAAAGAAGAGGGAATCGAGCCTGATTATCCCGCCACCAGGCAAGCGGATCAGAGTGCAGATCAAGGGCTTCCTCCTGCAAATACCTTGCGACTTCAGTGTCTGCACGAATTCTTTTTGGGACCGGATTGGAGGACTGTGCTTTTCTCTTTCCAAGCAGGCCTGCAAGATTAATTTTTTTTGGAGGAAGAGATGGTGCACCTCCTCCAGGAGCGCATCTTTAACGTCATCTCCGGGGTTGATGTCCCTGTATCTTGGATCAATTAATGTGGCCTTTGCCAACAGTGGCTGTATTGCAGGTGCACTATATTTGTCTTCCATGACGCTAACCATTTTTCTTTTTAGGTTGCGCGTCAACTCCGTGTCTTCCTCGGTTGTGAGCAAAATGTCCTCGGATAATAACCGTACTGGTTTAACAGAGGACGCTGTAACTGTCTTCTCGGAAGACAGTGCATCTGTAAAATCCGTGACCACCTTCAACGGATTAACGGATTCTAGGACTTCGATGTATATATTTAGTTTTTAAATTGTAAAAGCAAATTATAATCGGGCCTGTTTTAAACTTTTCCTTATTTTTATATTTTAGACGTCCGTTATGGTGATGAAAAAAAATTACTTGCCATCTCCTCATTGGATGTGCCTTTAGAGAGAATTGCACGGATTACATAATGAAAGAGTTTCTATTTTCGATTTGAATGATTTCGTTTTAAAATAGTAATTTAAAGCTTTCTATATATTTTTATCATGTCTGAGGCAATTCGCTGAGTTTAGGTTCATCATTGTGAAGCGCTCCTGTTCAACATTTAAACTAACATTGTGATATGCTTGAACCGTTTTATATCTATAGATTTTATTTTAGGCAAGTCGTGATGATTTGAGAAGGCTAAATTGATCAAACATAGGCTATGATCAGCTCACTGTCTGCCGCTGGCTGCTTGGTCATTACTTTAAAAAACAAAAACTTACATTTAACGAACAAAAAAATGCTCCAAACGTTTTTCTAAATTAACTTTATTAAAAAATGAAACTAAATATAATCACTTTTCCATTACATACAAAACTGAACTATTTTAATAGCTGAAACGGTTGTATAAGCTGTTTTGGGAGAAGGGGAAAAAAGACAGGCTATATTTGAGGCCCGTGCAGGGCTCTAATCCACTTCATCCAACGCTGTTTTGTTCCCTGTTTTTTTCATCTGTGAGCATGCTCTTGATATATGCATTTTATCATTTTGTTGAGTTTAAAACGTGTGACACATTCGTTCTGCTTTCACTGTTCATTCGTGCAGAACACCCCCCCCCACAAAAAAAAAACATACTCTGTGCATACCCTTGGAAGAAATCCTGCAGGCGCCCCTGTATACCATATACTATCGTAATATATATCACAATGTTAGTTTAAATGTTTAACCTAGATTAATGTGCGCTGTTAGACTCGTATCCAATCGTTTGTGCGGAGAGTGGAGCGCGCTCTGCAGGACATAGAGGCGCCAGCGCGATCACTTGCATTTTTTCTAAGTGGAAACAACTTAGAATACGCAGTCATTTTTGCTCATAAAGGTAAGAGTAATACGTCATTCCAAACTGTAAAGGGTCTACTTTTATTTGTGTCTACTCGGAAGACAGTAAATTGACAAACAATGATTATTGTTTATACTTCATATCACACACCATATGCACTTATGTAACTTTCACTAGCAAAAAAATAAATAAAAAGTGTGCTGAAGACCTCAACACCACGGTCGGCATCTAATTACTGCGGTAATGTGGTTATCGTCACAGCCCTAATATAGATATATTGACTCATGTTTACTTCATATTTCTTCAGACAGAATCATCATTTCTATTCGTTTTCCACTGATTTACGCGATCTGCACTGAATTAGCTGCTCCCTGGGCTGTCTCTGTGAGTTTACTCTTCCGTGCTCGGTCACTGACTGACAGAGACCTGATTCATCCGTTGCTTGTCGATCATAACTGCGCATTATATCCCGCCCCGTCTCATCCTGTGATGCACTTCCTTCGCTCTTCCGCATTGATTTCTGACCAGAGCGAACACAGAGAAATGTCTGTACCCACAAAGTATTAAAATAAAAGCCTAAACACACGATTACGATAGTATATGGTTTGTATGTGATTTTCTTGAGATTTGGGGTATTTTCATAACAATAAAGAATGTGTACATCTGAAATGCTAATTTGTGCAGCGATATAAGGCTATAAATAGCATATTTTAACAACAGTAGGGTAAACGTACCTATTAAGCTCACCAAAATTTACATTGAGACATTTTTAGTGCTTAAGATATTGGTTTCAGTATAAAAAGTTGTTAAAATAAAATATTAATCTCCCACACAAAAATATTTAATTTAATTTTAAATGACAAAAGCATTTCAATTAAGATATGCATTATTAAATTCAAAAAGTCTGGCTGTGCTTAATGGGTACATTTTTGTACCCTTTAAGCACACCCCTGTTCCCATTAAGCTCACATTATGTTTTATTAAAAATTCTTGTTTATTTTAAACAACCTTTTTAAAGAATAATTGACAAAATATTTTTTGAAGGTACAAAGTCAATCACAAAAAAACAGAACACTAAAATCAAGCAACAAGGCACTCAATTTGATCAGTTATATATTCATAATGAAGTGTCATTTAAGCACATTGCAACATCTAGACTAGTCTGCGTTCAGCTAAGTAGCACATTCAAAAATCAAATAAAACAAACCAATAAAACATTTCATTCATGGGGATGAACACAGAAATTAGCCTCATTATGAAGCCTCTTATTAAATGGATGTCAACTTATGTATAGTATCTTAAGGCAGGAATACACTACACTATTTTCCCCCTTAATTTCCCACAGATTTACAGTCTGGAGAAGTTGACACTAGTTGCCAAAGGTCAGAGCCAGTCTGTAGATTTGTGCTGACAGAATCCATAGAAAATCGATTAACTTTACATATTAACTGATGGTTGTCACTTTAAGTTAAGTATGTTTATGAAGTATTTACATAGACGTTCAATGTGAAAGAGCTTAAAGAGCGCACACTGAGCTTAATTGGTGCAGCAACAATTTTTTATACATTTCATATATATTAAAATGACAAGATTTTGCAAAATAATCTAGGTCATGTATTAAGTTCATACATATTTTATTATGAACAACTATTATTAACAAAATCTATGAAATTATATTTTTTCTTATTGATGTCACACTGAAGCCGTGTGATTTTCATAGTAGTGCACCCTTTAAACTCACCTTAAAATAATATGAAATCTTTAAAAAATACATCAGTATAAAACCACAGACCAGCAATAAACTGTCAATTTATAATATTATGGGTTTAAAAGTACAAGCCAATAATGCCTGTGAAGTAATCTATTAGCGTAACACAATCTTATACAGCTAGTCAGCTAACTGTGTTCTGTAGCATCTGCCTGGTGTTGCTAACACAATCGTTTGGATCTAACTAATTATTTCCCACATCCAAGTTCCAGGTTATAATGTACAAAAGTATAAACATTAATCTCTTAATTTTACTGTAAGTAGTGAAATTTACCCAAAATAAAGGCTTAAACATCTAAAAATGCACATTTAAAAGGCTACTCTTTTGGTGAAAGTTTTCAGACAGCTTTCAAAATGGCGGCCAAACAGTGTGAATACATGGAGACCCATATCTCAGTGTGCAATCATCTGATTGATTTGAAATTACAGGAGGTATGTAGTAACAAACACAATAATTGGTTAATACATCAAGTATGATAATACATTATTTTTTCTTTTTATAATCTGAGCTCAAATATGGAAGTGTGCTTAATGGGTACGTGAGCTTAATAGGTACGTTTACCCTAAACGACCAAATTCCACATGGGAAAAAAGCTATTACAAACACTCGATGGTGTTTTAAAAGTGAGTTTTGAGTAAAAATTTACTATTAATCTCATAATTTGTCTTATGTAGCTTGATACTAATGTTAGCTCTAATGCAGCTGCAGAACAGGTGCCGTTCTTCTTCATAATGTATTTTGTCATAATTCACGTAAGGTCACAATATCAAATGTTTTTTTGTAATTTTTTAGAAAGACTTTTTGATAATAGGCAGGTAAATGTATGTTGGGATTGAAGCGATGTGGCTTGGTAAACCTTGTAATGCCAGAATAAAGGCTACTAATGGCTGAATAAAGCAAAAGAATAATGATTAAGGAATAATGAGGATAATGTCTCATATCTGGCGGAGGGGTGAAAGACTCGCCGTGTGAAAACTAGGGATGCTCCGATCAGGATTTTTGCAGCTGATACTGAGTACCGATTTCTTGTCATGGTGATCGGCCGATACCGATGCCGATTATGATGTTTCAAGCTTTAAGATAGTTTCATGGGGCGCACGCGCCTGGCCCGAAGTTAACTTCCGGTCTGTCTGTGTTTGTTTATCAGTCTGGCTATGGCGCCGGCTACAAACACAGTTAAAGTTAAGGTGATGAGTAGACTGAAGTTGGGCTCAGGTGGTTGTGCTGTGGGATGTGTTTCCCATACATTTATTTATTTGTGGCGCTGGCCACAATATCAAAACTGACGGATTTTCCAAAAGGCTTCGTTGAATAAACATGAGGATGTACTGCACGTTTAAAAATCAAAACGAGGCGCTGGTGTTTTTATATCACTGGATTTCTGAAGAAAGACTATCTTTAGAACATTTTTCGATGTCATTTTCATTTCATCTGGCATGTTATATGCCTGATAAAGCAGTGTTTGTGAGCTCAGCGCTGCTTTGTGAACAGCCGTTACTGGGGAAACTTCTGTTTCTCCCACTTTAAAGCACCTCCTGCTGGCAGAGAATTAATTTGCATTCAGTAAGTCCATCTGATTTGTGCAGCAAACATATTTTGCTTTTCTAAATCCACGGGTGGGGTAATAAAAATGCATTCTGATTATTTGCGGGTGGGTCGCGGGTGGATAAATAATAAATGATGCAAATATTAACAATTTTTTTTAATGAAATTTTTTTTCATGAGGCAGACGATATCGTGTGTGTGTGTTCGTTCGCCTGATCGGGAAGTAGCAGTGACAGAAACGGTGACATTCCAGATAAAGTTTGAAAGGAGTAAAGCCTGTGATAATGCTATTGAGTAGGCTTATATGTCCAAAGAAGATATTTTGTTTTATTAATAAATGTTAATTTAAAAGCAGCCCATGATCAGATTATTATGTTACCGTTATCCCTTACGGCTCTGACAAGGTTTTGTTCCGTCCTCCAAGCTGTGACAACTCACAAAAGACTATTTTTAGCCAAGCAGTGCGGAGAGCCGCTTCAGAAACGTGCCGTGGCTGACTCATAAACACAAGCACTGACTAGAGCGGCCGCCATCAGCTCCGGTGTACCGACGAAACATGATACCTATCAGATTGTGCTACCAAAAATATATTTGCATTGTTTTAAGGGTAAGTTTAGGGTAAGAGTAGGTGTGGATGGGTAAGTTAACGGTATGGACATTAAAAAAAGCCATATCAAAATGGGTAGCATTTTTTGCTATTGATTTGTGCTACCTATCTTTTTAATGGGAGGTAGCACAATCTGAGCAGGTAGCACAAATCGTCAGAACTCCGGTAAATTAGCCGTGGAGCTGGTAACGCGCCACATACGTGTGCAGTGAGGCGCAGATCAGTTCTAACGTCACTGAATCTGCTGTTAAAAATGAACCATCTATTCATCATATTATCATGCAAAACATACACGACAAAGTGAAATTTTCATTGTTTCTCAAAACGTCATAGCATTTCCACACCGGCGATGACATGACTGTGGCACCAAATAATTTATGTCCCCATGCATCATGTACGTCGTCACGTCAACACCAAATTGCGATCGGTTCGTGAAATCGGCCAAGTGTAGTGAGTACCGATCAAGTTATAAAATGGGATTATCGGCCGATGCCGATCGATCGGAGCATTCCTAGTGAAAACAATAGAATCATGAATGGGGCAGTTTACCACGCCAGACATGAAATAATAGCACGCAGGAGAGCTTACAGGGGGCCATAAATCTATTTTATTTGCCTTTTATTAGCCTTCTCTAAAAACACACATGACATGGTCTTTAAAACTGTGAATTTTATGAAACATTTTCTGAGATTGTCCTCAAATTTGAAATGAAGCATTAGTAGACTTGTGGCTTTAGCTTCATTGTGTTTCTAAAAGCATTTACCACAGCAACATTTTTTTTTATACATTTAAAAAAAAAATAATTTTAATATTTTTATTTTAGTTTTTATGGTTGAGCTTTTATATCTCTATTATCATAACAGTCTGAGTAATTCTGATTCTTGAACAGTAAACTTTGAAGCTTTGTGAACATATGTTGATTATGTATCTAGTCAGAAAGTCTCATGAGAAGCAACCTTTTTATTTTGGGTATGTCATTTGTGTCTCCATGCCGAAAATGGGGGGTGACAGCAAAGGGGTGAATGCGGTTGTCACTCCCGTATTTTAGTGAATTATTTGTGTACTGAACACGGTTAAAAGGGTTAGTTCACCCAAAAATGAAAATTAGCCCATAAATTACTCGCCCTCAAATCATCCTAGGTGTATATGACTTTCAGACGAATCCAGGCGGAGTTATATAAAAAATGGTCTTTGATCTTTCAAGCTGTTTAATGCTTAGTGTATTTTTTCCTACAACTGGAGTACCTCGTTTGTGTTGTTTCCTAATGAGGATTTACATAATTTTACACATTGCGTATTTTAGCACAGAAGCCTGAAAGACTGTCTTGACTGTTGTCATATCTTAAGATTACTGATCTTGTGTGTGAATTATTATTATTATTTTTTTTTCAGTTATTTATTTTTCTTTATTATTTTAAAAACAAGTGTAGGCCTATTTTTTGTTGTGAATGTCCCAATTGAGGAACAGGATGTAAGAAATTTAAGATAAATGTTCATGTTATATGTATTAGTTGCATTTGGGATTTTAATAAAAATGTAGATGTTGTTTAAAAACGTTGTTGTAGAACATTGTTGTGTATGATGCATAAGCTGCTTCAGAAATGGTGACAAAAACAAAAAAGTTAAATTAATTAAAAAAAAGATTAAAAAATAATCTTTATCATTAAACATCATTTAAATAAACTAATAATATTTTTTTTATGATCCCAAATATTCAAATACAGAGTTATGAACAATATTCAGTGAAGAGCAGTGAATAATTCTGTCATTTTCTTTTGTTGTTTGATTAACAGATGATGACAGACAGCAGGAGGTTTATACAGTATAGGATGCTGTCATGGAATGCACAGATACTGACTAGCATTCGATTACTTTTCAAACGGTTTATTTTCACTGAGGATTGAATTGCAAAGGTTGTGATCTTAAAAAGGTCATATGATGTTGCTAAAAAGAACATTATTTTGTGTAATGAAATGTTTATGCAGTTTAAGGTAAAAAAAAACCACATTATTTTCCACATACTGTACATTGTTTCTCCTCTATACCCCGCCTTTCTGAAACGCGTCGATTTTTACAAAGCACATCGGTCTGAAAAACTAAGTGTATGCTGATTGGCCAGCTATCCAGTGTGTTGTGATTGGCTGAATACCTCAAGTGTGTGACGGAAATGTTACGCCCCTTACCATACTGTGATGCTGTGTCCCGGCCGGAGCGACGAGACAAAAACATTAAAACCCATTATAAACAAGGCATTTGTTGCATCCAGTGGGGACATAATTACGGATTATAATGACTTATACTGTCTTTTTACGCGTTGCGTTGGATCGCGCCGCGCAAACATAAAACCATGTCTGCATTTGTGATCGGAGAAATGACAAACAACAACCGCTACTCTACACTGCTCAAAACTCGCGTTTGAGTCGTCAGTGGCAAATCCTTTAAATGTGAAAACATACTTACAGACTGTGAGTCAGAACAGCCGGCATTGTAGTCTACTCTCCCAGGAAACAGTCCTCCATAAAATGCGCTGCACACATCTGAATATTTTGGTTGAACTCTTCTGGAACAGTGTTGTAAATACAACTTAACCACTGATTTCTAGTCATGTCCTCTTTTGAAAAACCAAACAAAGCAACGAAACATGCAGCGTCACGCACGGCGGGCTTGAGTGAGCGGAGGCCGGCGGGCTAGAATGGGTTTGAGTGAGGAACGGCCGCGGGCTTGCGGCAACCACATGTGACGACCCCGGTTTGGACTCCGCTTCGTCCACGGTGAAAGCCGATCCGGTGATCCACAGCGCGAAGTTGATGTATTTCCTCAGCGACCAGCACGGATCAGCTCTAGGCATGACGAAGCGGATATCGTCCTCTTTTGGAAGGCCAAACAAAGTAGTTTCGCTTCCACAACCAAACACACAGCATCTCCACGACATGGTGGCGGCGGCAACAACAACAAAAATACTACAGCGAGAATAAAAGTTACGCCTTCTTTCTTTGCGTGAACATTTGGGCGGTGTTATGCAAATCTTCCCACATTGTGACGTAGACATGTGGGGGCGTGTTAGAATGAGCCGTTTTAGGTAGGCGTGGTTGACTCTTAACTTTTATAAAGAATATCTCTTTGGATTTGAGACTTTAGTCTTTGCAACTTTACAGATCTTCTTTATGCACCAAGAGCTTGTAACACTCCAAAGAGAAAGGAAAAATTTTAATCGCGTCATATGACCCCTTTAATTAAATATATGCACAGCATCAGTAGTAAATGCTGCTTCCCTCTGCAAGAGCTGTGAGTTTGAGTCTCTTATAATGTGAAAATGTTCACCATGGCGATAATGCACTCTAAAGCAGCTCTTCTTCTTTGTCTTTTCCAGCGCAGCTCAACTAGGCCTCACCAGTGGATGGAGATTATTTAAATGAGTGACACTGTGACTTCACAATATCCGTGTGCTGTAGAAGCATACTGTAGTCCAAACAAGCCATTTGTTGTAGTTATTGAAATTATTTTAATAACTGAAATTATATTGAAATGATACTTTGTAACCTTGCAGATTTTTTTTAATGCTTAAACAGCAACATTACTAACTAAAGTTGATAAAGTGAAAAAGCATAATAGGATCATTTTAAAACCATTAAATATTTATCATATTCAATAGTTGTTTTTCAATAGTCAACACTATAGTAGTCAAGTTATATTCAATAGTCGTCAATTTGTTTGTGGCCGGCCAACGTAGAACATAGGTGGACATTATGCGAATGTGTTGCCCAGTGAAGTGGGATTCAAATTACTGATTACTCGTTTAGATTCTTTCGATAGGTCGATTCTTTTGGAAGACAATAACTTTAAACAGGTGAGTCTGCATCCTGTCTAGTCCTAGTACAAGAAAATCATAAATATTTTTAGAACAAGATGCCCAGTTAGAATATGATGTATTATGTGTATGGTTTATTCAGACTGCAAAGGTTAAATATAAATTAAAATGATTGTGAAGGGCGAGGAGAATTTATATATGCATCAGGTGTTTTGGTGCGAAACACTACCTCATAGGATCCACCTGTGTAATCCTCCCTTATAGCTCCCTCAAGCTTCCTCAGTTTTCGTTTCTCACAGTGCAGTTACAGAAATTAGATGTCCTTCAAGATGGTTAACTTTGATATCCTGGTCACAGGCTGGAGGATGAAGGAGCGAGGAAATGAGGAAGCATCAATTTGAGTATTGAGAAGCACTCCTAGTTTAAAACGCTTGAAGGTTTTAAGTTTGACACAGTTTAAAGGGTTAGTTCACCCAAAAATGAAAATTAGCCCATAAATTACTCACCCTCAAGTCATCCTAGGTGTATATGACTTTCTTCTTTCAGACGAATCCAGTCTGTTATAATTTGGACATTTTCACTTAGGGGTGGCCAGTGTTGTGGCCAGTGGTTTAGACATTAATGGCTGTGTGTTGAGTTATTTTGAGGGGACAGTAAATTTACCCTGTTATACAAGCTGTACACTCACTACATTACATTGTAACAAAGTGTCATTTCTTCAGTGTTGTCACATGAAAAGATACAATAAACTATTTACAAAAATGTGAGGGGTGTACTCACTTCTGTGAGATACTGTATATATCCATATGATGTTGTTACGTGCTTGACGTTAAAGAGGGATGGCCGTAACATTTAAGTGAGACAAGTATTACTGGGTGTGGAACAGACCAAAGATGACAACTGAAAAGTAATTTTAGAAGTCTTTACTGGACGCGTTGTGAAAAGGTACAGATAAATATGAAATTTAGCACATAAAGAAATAAAACCAGGAGTGTCACCCAAATCAAAGAAATAAACTAACTAACAAAAAAAATAAATATGAAAATATAACCGAAATCTTCGGTATGTACGACGCCCGAACTAAACTAAAAAACAAAAGTACAAGGGTGGCGTAACACTCACAAACCTAATATAACAAAGTACAAACTAATCTAACAAACAAAACAAACAAGATCGTAACAACGATTGACTAGACATTTGAATCCTCACCGAGAGACGAGTTTAAGTAGCTCGATGCACTGGAATGCATTCTTAACTTTGAACTCGACACGTGGTAAGACTAAAACTCTTATCACGGACATCAGCTTAATCTTTCACATAGAAGACAATGCAGGTCAATAGCCAAAGAACGAAACTGTGAATAGATTAAATCACACAACATAAAGCATGACTCCATATAAGACAAGATGCATTAAGCATCAGGAGACTGAAACTAATCGAACACGAGACAGCTGACCGCGTTGGAGCACAAGGTATGCTGGTGTGGCGCACACACACACAATCAACTCGAGGCATCCATTACAGCTGGCACGTCAGCGGATTGGCAGAACATCATGATGTCAGAATGATGGTTGACAGTCCAGTCAGCCAATAAACACCGACCTAGAAGCAGAGTAAAAAATAACAAGAAAAAGACAGGAGAGCAAGGAAAAGACAATATCACAAAACGTACGTGGAACGTAACTGTGTAGACAGCATCACTGATTATAATGAGTTCCATAGTATTTTGTTGCGCCGCACCACTCACGTCCGGTGTAGACACGGTGTAACATTGGTTTTACTTTGTTTCACAGAACTAATCGTTGCCTGGGTTGGGTATGTATGTGTGGGGCGGAGCTATCAAAATAGGGGCGAGACCCTTTTGGGGTAGGGGCGTGTTTGTTTTGGTGATTTCAAATGTCAACATTGGCTACCAGAAATCGCTTACCCCACCTTTAAAACGTAATAATCAATTTAATCTAGCTTGCTCTCACTGTTGTACACGGAAGCAGTACCGGGCTGATGACGTATAAGGTCGGCTTTGCGCATGTGCCGCTCAGAAGTGACGAACGCGGAAGTGCAGGGGTGAGATCAAAACAAACAACGGTCACTAATTAGAAGCACAAAACGAGGATTTGTAAAGAAGAATGTCAGAGGATTTCAATATAAGCCAAGAGGAGACTGGTTTTCCTTTGCTAAAGTAAGGAAACTTTGCTTCCTTTAATCCTGTAAACAAACGTTGTTTTTCACGAGACTCACCGGCGCATGCGCAATGCCGACCTTTATACGTCATCCTCCCGGAGCTGCTTCCGTGTACAACTGTTGGTGCAAGCTACATTAAAGTGATTTACATTTTGAATATGGATATTTTTCTTACAAAAATGCATCGATTCGCTACAGAAGGCCTTTGTTCCCCCCCAGGAGGCCTGTGAGAGACTTTTTTTTATGGATGGGTGCTTTTTATTTAACTTATTTTGGACTGAAGCACTGCAACACCTGCTAAGTGCGAGTAAACAGCTTGAAATATCAAATACAATTTTTAGTATAACTCCCAACTGGATTCGTCTGAAAGAAGAAAGTCATATACACCTAGGATGACTTTCATTTTTGGGTGAGCTAACCCTTTAAGTAGTCTTAAAAGCTCAAAGTTTGAAGTGTCTCAGATAGATTTCTGTGTGCTTGCTAGGGTGTGGCTGCTAGAACATTGGTAGGTAGTCAACGGTGAAAGTCAGTGGGATTCAAAATAACTTTGGACCCCATTGTATTTCATTGAATGGATTTTTTAAAAAACTTTTCCACTTTTGTGTACCAACATGAGAGTAAGGAAATGTTTTTTTTTTTTTAGGTTGACTATTCCTTTAATACTTTGTTGAACTATTTAATAGTTTAAACCAGTTATTTCAGAGTCAATTTTAATTTCAAGTTTCTCGTAAAGTCGTGAAAGATATATCAATCTTGGGTGGAACTGTCAACTGTCACGCATTCCTACTGTACATTCACCAGGTAAGAATATTTTCCCATATGTGAGGCTGCTGACTAATCCTTTGTTTTCATCTACAGGGTCGACATGTCAAAACAGGACAGCTGGCAGCAATCAAAGTCATGGATGTCACAGAGGTAAAAAAAAAAAAGACTATATTTAGAAATTTCATTATATTGCCCTATGTTACTGATTTTTGCCACTCTGAAAGTGGTTGGTATCAGAGTCTGGATGTACGAAACTGGGTCTAGATTAACATGAAGACAGGCTCTACTGAACTGAAAGATACAGGAATAGATCCACTGGGAACCATGCAGTCTGTAGCCAAAATTGCACAAGATTACCTCTGTCTAATCCTGGTCCTGGCACCCTTACTCTCCATATTTCATATGTCTCTCTGTAACACACCTGATTCAAATTATCAGCCTGTTAGAGGAGAGATCCATGAACTGAGCTGCGTTTCAATTGACGGGGCACCTATGCAGTGTTCAGTGCTCCCTATTCCCTAAGCATGTTTACTTCACTTGACAAAATGTTAATTTGGTACAGCCAGCAGTGTCGTCACTTCAGTAGTGCATTTTGGAATAGTGTTAAATTTGTCAGCCATTTTTAATGTAGTCTTAGTCTTTTAAATTAGTCTTAGTCTTGGTGTCATGTACTTTTTAGGTTTTATCATATTTAATCAAACTTTTCCTGATTGTGTTTAGTCAAGTTTTAGTCATTGAAAACTTTGTCACATTTTCTTCATGCTGTATAATAGTTAAACTGATAAAATAATAATACATTTTGCTCAAAATTATAATCGAAAAGACTGAGAAATTTTTGAGAAATTAATTTTTACATCGCAGGTATTGCACTTTCACCTATAAGCACAAATCAATAGAATGTGGACTCATACACATAGTTTATTTTATGTCATCTAGTGTTCTGATTTATTATATACTATTTAATTTATAAATTAATATCAAAGACTTAGTTATGCACTCTCTCTGTCTACATTATGAAAACTGGCAAAAATGGAAAAAAAATGTTAAAAGTAAAATTCCTAATAGTAATTCCAAATTGCAATAATGTTTCTGAGTAAGTGCATTTATTCAGCATCTATAACCGCAAACAAAATAGTCGAGATCTCATGACAGAACACAGGCTGGCTGAATGACACTTTCACAGGTGGTCACTGGTGGGGCATGTGACACAGCCTTCAATAAGGACATTTTTGAGGGGCTCTGTAGTGCACACCGTTTGACCTACAGTCATCAAAATTCATACACATAAAGGTCTCATCACAGGGCTGTACAGTGCATGTTCAGTGCAGACGGATTTTTTTTTTCTCATTTTGTCTCTATTAGTTGAGGTATACCTATGATGAAAATTACAGGCCTCTCTCATCTTTTTAAATGGGAGAACTTGCACAATTGGTGGCTGACTAAATACTTTTTTGCCCCACTGTATATGTCGCACGTGCTATGAAAAAACTGGTCTGTGCGATGAATACATTTACCACTGTAGCACACGTGCGATACAGTTTTGCATGTTCATAACACAGCCGCTTAATAGTGTGAAGTGATTTCGTTGTGCTTGTTTGTGTGTGTGAGATTGATTATACCTGATAGTTAGGGCTGTGCGATATGATGATTTTTGATCGTGGACGATTAAAATGTCTCCACGATCAGCTTTTGAAGAAATATCGTTGTATCATGCTACAGCGCACAATCTATCAGCTGCAGTTCTGGCGCCTCCCTCCGTCTCAATATAATGTACAACGCCATATGCATTCACATCAGTGTTAGCTCAGCGGTAGAGTTACTCTCACGGGACACTGCACTTATGCACAATCACAAAACTACATTATTTCCATCTGCTTTAAAGCAATTAAATCAACATTTAATTAATGTGCTGTTCTGCATGCACTTTTTCTGAGCGCGTACTCATGAAGCGCACTCACACTGAGAGCCTGTAAAAAAGTGCCTGATTATTGGACTAAGTTGTCTTTCGCGTCTGATTGATTTAGCGTCTAATACTGTCAAAAACACACAAGGTTTACATATAAACACAATTGGTAATGTCTAAAATGAAAGTAAACAGTTGAGAGAGAAACGCGTGCAGCTCTTAAAGGGACAATAACTACTAAACATGCTGCCGACTGTCATTAATGGGATAGTTCACCCCAAATTTTTTTTATTTCTGTCATTATTTACTCACTCACATTTTGTCCCAAACCTGTATTAATTTCTTTCTTGTGCTGAACACAAAATAAGATATTTTGAAGAATGTGAGTAACCAAGCAGTAGCTGGTGCACGCTGACTTTTACAGTAGGAAAAAAATACCATGGAAGTCACTGTGGACCAGCAACTGCTTGGTTACCCACATTCTTCAAAAATAACTTTTATGTTCAACAGACAAAATAATCTAATTCAGGTTTAAAACAACTTGAGTAAATGATGGTATAAAAATGAAACACTATGACAGAATTGAAAGACGGATGACAGAATTTTCACTTTTGGTGAACTATGGCCTAAATGTCTGCCATTCTTTTTATTTTATATTTTAAGGTGTAAGAGGGTGTTATGTTTCTGCACTCTTCCATTTTTAGCAAATTAAGAAAACTGTCTAAAAACAATTTTTGTAATGGTTTGTATTTTTTGTGCTCTGTATGGAACATCAGTGCCTATTTAAGTGATGGAACTCCATTACTTGTGTTTGTTTTCAGACATGATAACAGACGTTTTATACTTGTGCTACAACTTTTTGGCCTGTGAAAAAAGTTAACATATAGCCCTGCATCAGGCTGAACATCTTTCGTGGTGACGGTCACCCCTCTGCCCACCAGGAAGTCGGCTATTCAGGGTTTTGTGAAAAGTGCATACTGTGGAATTAGCAATACTCCTAGGATTTTCATCTGTTGGCCACCAAACTCTGTCAACATAATCAAGACATTGGGGATGCAAAATTGTCAAGGGATTTTTGATATCTCGGACAGTTTGGCCATGGCGATGCAATGAAATTATGGCAAGAAATGAGAAACAGGAAGTGTCTAATAACTTTTGCACACATTGTCTGATTTTGATAAAAATTCAGCAGTTTGTTCGTTGTGAGGCTGATCACATAGATATGAATATTAGGAGTCAACGTTATAGCGCCACCAACTGGCAGCAGGAAGTGTCATTTTCAAAATTGAAATCAGCCTCTTATTTTTACTCTATTTTCTTCAAACTTCATCAGAATAATGCCAAAACACGGCCAATGTAAAACTGAGAAGGGATTTTTGATATCTTAATTACTGTTGCCATGGCAACGTGTCAAACTTGAATATTTTTTCAGGTGTTTTTAAGGCACTTACCATGCTCAGAATTTCATGAAACTCGACACACATCATTATTAATGATAGTTAGACACTGGCAAAAGCTCATAAATGGGCGTGAAGGAGGTGCACTATAGCGCTACCTTTTGACTAAAGTGATGGGGTTAGTTTTTCCTACTGCACCAAACTCGGTACATGTATTGTTCTCATCAAGCCGGACGACTTTCTAATGTGCATTCATTAGATATGACCAACAGGAAGTCAGCTATTTTGGTTTGAGTGTGGATTTTTGAAAATATCAGGCTGTGAATTAAAGCTGCAATCAGCGTTGAAAGGGCCCTCGCACCTGGGCTCACCACCACCCATTGGCCTTAGGAAAACAGTGAACGTTGGGCAATATGCATTTAAAATGGTAAATATAGGAGGAATATGTCAAAGTCATTTATATGTGCCAAACTTCCTATAACTATAACTGAATATTGGCATGTAGATGTCTTCAGGCCAGGACTTCTCAAACATCTTAAGTTTGGTGCAGACTGAACATGGTATGTTTGAGTTATTGTAAAGTATGAGATATCCTGTTGCCAACAGGTGGCACTATGATTATAACTGAATATTGGTCTTTAGATGTTTTCAGGGCAAGGACCCTTATCAAACAAGAAATTCGGGGCAGACTGGACATTGCATATTTTAGTTAGTGTAACGCATGACATTTCCTGTTGCCAACAGGTGGCGCTATAAATTATAACTAAATATTGGCATGTAGATGTTTTCAGGCCAGGACTCTTACCAAACATGTGAAGTTTGGGGCAGAACGGACATTGCATGTTGAGGTTAGTGTAAAACAAGTAATTTCCTTTTGCCAACAGGTGGTGATCTGATTATAACTGAATAATGGCCTGTAGATATTTTCAGGCCAGGACTCTTATCAAAGGTGTGAAGGTTTGGAGCAGATCGAACATTGTGTGGCTGAGTTACAACAATTTCCTGTTTTATGGCATTAGTGGCATGCTTTAGCACTTAGTAAGTGTTGCTAGCATGTTTCTAGCGTGTTTAGCACACAATGGCATATTTTACAGTGTTGTTAATAGTGCATCACAGTGTTAAACATGTCACTTCCTGTTGCCAGTAGTTGATGCTATGACTACAACTGAATATGAGCATGTAGATGTCTTCATGCCAGGACTCTGAGTCTGATCAAACGTGAAGTTTGGAGCCGATTGGACATTATATGCATGAGTTACAGCAACTTCCTGTTTCATGGCATTAATAACATGCTTTAGCACTTAGTAAGTGTTGCTAGCACGTTTGAGCATGTTTTTAGCATGTTTAGCACTCAATGGCTTATTTTAGTTTGTTGCTAATAGTGCATCACAGTGTTAAACATGTCACTTCCTATTGACAGCAGGTGGCGCTATGACTATAACTGAATATTGGCATGTATTTGTCTTCAGGCCAGGACTCTGATCAAACATGTGAAGTTTGGGGCAGATTGGACTAGTGTTGTCATGGTACCAATACCAGTGAAAATCCACGGTTCTCTGTACCAATTTCGGTACCAAAGCAAAACACAAAAACATGCTAATTAAAAAATTGGACTACTTTAATTTAATCCAAACTGTGTACATAAAAACCTAGAGCTATTTAGCCAAGAATAACTACTAAAGCCGGGCTCACACTACAGGAGTTTTAAAATCCTAACCGATTATGAAATCTGGTTGCAGCACACACATAAGTAGAATCTTTGCAGATTATCTTCTCTCAAATCTTAAACATGCACACACTACAAGATTTGAACATCATGGCGCATCACACACTACAAGATATTATTAAGATTATCATGCCAGAGGGAGCGCCTCACGTGATCGGCAGCTGCCTATGGCCGCTTTCTTCTCTTCTTTGTACTTAATTTTAAGCGGTTTCTATAGCGTGATCTTAATGACAAATGTCGAGAGCGTATAATGTTACGCGATCCATGTAATGCGTGAGCAAGAATCTCACCGCAAGAATCCGCACGTGGATTCCTTCACTCATACAAAACTGGACGTGTGCTTTTAACTATACATAGTTTTTTTTTATTTCATGAATTGGCTCTGCTCTCGCGCAGATATTGCGTGTACGCACTCAAACGTTGTCATCGCATCACTGATCACCAGAAGAGCTTTTTTTGTTGGTGATAACCAAGAATGTGGGTAACCAAGGTGAAGAGTAGCCTATAGGCTTTTCTTACTAAATGGAAGCAAACTGGTTATAGTCAGCCTTCTCTAGTTATTTAATTATTTAATACTTATTTTAGTTAAGTGCTTAAATTGTAAATATGCATTTATTAAATTTTATTTAGTGCATTTGTATTTTGTTGTTTTTGTAGGCTATACAATAAAAGCGTATGTTGTCGAAAAACAAAGGTCTACATTTTAAATGGATTATTGCCTAAAGCTCGCAAAGAGCGCTGCTTTTTTAACCACTAAAAACTGTCACTCTTAGTTCATCGTGATCTCACAAAGTTCTGTTATGACCAATGAATCTCACTCTGTGCAATTAATATATTATTAACGTCGTCGTGTAAACACTCTGT
Organism: Sinocyclocheilus grahami; assembly: GCF_001515645.1. Taxonomy (NCBI): domain Eukaryota; kingdom Metazoa; phylum Chordata; class Actinopteri; order Cypriniformes; family Cyprinidae; genus Sinocyclocheilus; species Sinocyclocheilus grahami. The sequence continues at coordinate 122,629 of NW_015506269.1, read as the reverse complement.
TATAATGAAAGGATTTGATTGATCAGCACAGAACAAAAACTGGTGTGTCGCAGCCATTAGGTAAACCAGCATACATTCATGAGGATGATAAAAGTGTTTTAACTTGAGTAAAGCCCCCAGACCCCCTGCTCGTGACTCCCCCTGCCACCCCCATACACGTTCAAAACTGAGGCGATTTCACTCCAGCCCTTCTCGTTCTCCTTACGGTTGTGATACGTTTTCGACACATTATACAGACAGTCGTGTTACTACAAAACATCAAGAAGCAGTTTCCTCCGTCTCCACTATCCAATGGAGCCGTACAGCAGCTGCTTTGCGGTTGCGCATTGGCTATTGTGAAAGTACTGCCGTAATCATATAGCCGTCATCATCCCGATTTCAATCCTAAATGTCAAACATGTTTGATATGATCGGGGCGGCCCCGATTTGTGTGCGAGCAGATCGGGAGGTGCAAGAACATCGGGAGCGATCGAGGGGCTCGACAAGATTTTTGCTCCCGATTCTCGGAAGGGGGAAATCGGGGCTAAATCGGGCTAAAAATCCTGTAGTGTGAGCCAGGCTTAAGTTAGCTAAAAAAAAAAAAAACCTTCTGACTGATGACACAAACAATGTTAACCATTTGTACATTCGCTAACATGCATATTTTAGATTCACAATTCATTTAAAAGCTCTGTTGTGTAAAAATAATAAATATCATGTCCTCCTGTTTTTTTACCCTAATAAAAGTTATAGGAGCATTAAATAGTTAATAAAGAAACTTCATTGTAATGCTCATTATATTAGCGTTAGCCGCGCTTATGCTAACGATTAACTACTCTAATTAACAGCATTCATTTCAATCCCACATTCAAATTAAAATATTGATAAATATTCATAACAGAAGCAGTGTTTCTCCCAGACTTGAACTCTATTTGTGGTGGCATATATATGCAAATTCATTCTCTGCCAGCAGGAGGTGTTTGTAAAGCGGGAGGGATAGAGGTTTCCCCAGTAACGGCTGCAATCAAATAAGCACTCCACTCACAAACGCTGCTCCGGCATTACAGGCAAGATGAAATGAAAATGACATCCATAATTTTCTGAAGACAGTAGGTTTCCTTCAGAAATACAATGATATAAAAACACCCGCACCGGGTTTTGACTTTGACACGTGCAGTGCTCATGTTTATTCAACGAAGTCAAAGCCTTTTGGAAAATCTATTTGTGGCGGTCAGTTTTGATACTGTGGCGGGCCGCCACAAATAAATCAATGTATGGGAAACACTGATCTAAATATTAAAAATTAAAATAAAACTTACCTGCTTGAACTCTTTCATTTGATCTGGGTGTCTTTAAAGTGTTTTGTTAGTTTGGTGTGTTTTCTCGTTTTGATGTCGCCACATCTTAGTGCTTTTATTAGGAGAGCGTATCTGCGCACTTTTCGGATAGCAGATCAAGAACCGGGTTGACCGGGTACAAAAAAAAAAAAAAAACTGGTACCGTAACGTTTTCATTTTTTTTAGTACCGACTTGGTACTGAAGTACCGGGTCTTTTGACAACACTGGATTGGACATTGCATGCCTGAGTTACAGCAACATCCTGTTCCATTGTATTAATAGCATGCTTTAGCAAATTAGCTATGTGTTAGCATGTTTTAACATGTTTCTAGCATGTTGCTTGCCTATTTAACAATTGATGACACTTTTTAATATGTTGCTAGGAGTCCATAACCGTGTTAAACATGTCACTTCTTGTTGCCAGCAGGTGGCGCGCTGACTATATCGCTATGCAAGTGTGTTCAGGGCAGGACTTTTATCAAACGTGTGAAGTTTGGGGTAGATCGGACATTGCATGCCTGAGTTACAGCAACTTCCTGTTTCATTGCATTAATAGCATTTTTTAGCACTTAGCTAAGTGTTTTGCTAACATTTTTCTAGCATGTTGCTAGCCTATTTAGCACTTGCTGGCACATTTTAATATGCTGTTAGGAGTCCATAACAGTGTTAAACATGTCACTTCCTGTTGCTAGTAGGGGTGGGAATCACAAGAAGCCTCACGATACGATATTATCACGATACTTGTCACGATACAATATTATTGCGATTTTAAATATATTGTGGTATTCTGCGATATATTGTAATTAACTTTTTACAACTTAATTATGTCCTCAAAGGAAAACTAAAAAGAAACCTTTCTCAGTTTGTTTCTCACTTCAATTTTATTGCTGCACGGTTCTGTGATCAGTAGTAAAATCGGCCAGAGGGCGCTCTTGTGCTGAAACTCCAAATATGCCCCAAAGAAGAAATCCAAGAAATGCCTATCGCTGCAGCTGAATAAAGAGGATTTAACTGCTTTCATTGATTCAGACTACGACAATATATGGTTTTTCTGAGTTCTCACTATAATTTTTAGTATAATGCAGAAACACTCATGAAGCAAGCAAAACACGCGCAACGCGTGCACATATTTGTACTGGTGCGGCATGAGAGGGACAAGTACAGTACAGCCTAGTGCATTTCACACAGGCTGTTAGTTTCACTTTCGCCAGAAAGTCGTGTATGCTTAAGGGTGAAAATAAATAATGTTTATAGTGAAATGCCCCTATAAATTGTCTTATATTAACGATTTAGTTTTAATCCAAATGATGCGTGCTAAGTGAGCGAACATCAATAAAGATCACACAACAGAAGTGCGCGCTCTCTCTCTCTCTCCCTCCCTCCCTAGCATTAAGTAATGTGTGCATTGTTTTACTTACTACTTTTTGACATATCTGACTGAACTACAAACTTTCCAGTGATGTCTGTGAGAAAGGGATATTCACTCGACAAGCTCGCGCAACTGCGCCGCCGCGCGCTCAATCCTCTCAGCGTGATTTGCTTACCAGCTGGCGCAAATCAGCTATACAGGCATTAATACTGAATGTTTTATATTCATTGCATACATATACTTCGTAGACATCTTTAATCTCTAATAACTCCATTCTGCTGTCTGTTGTCGGGGTTTCTTTGTCTGAATATGGCACTTATCACATGCTGTGTGGTATCGGCTTTTGGTATCGGGGCATTTTAACGAGTAGGAATACGAGTACAGGAGCTCAGTATCGGGCCTGAGTTTATATATATAAACATCCCTAGTTTAAAGAGAATAATAATAAATATCAAAAAGAGATTGGTCCTGTCTGTTGTTTATTAATTCCAGTGATGATGTTCGACTATGTTGTCCGTTGACGTTGTACGTAATCATGTCACTGGAATGCGAGTGATCACTGTCCCAACGTGCAGTGAGTCAGAACTTACCCTTGCCCGAATTCGTGTACACGATCTACTGATTCACAATCAGTAGGGAGCTAAGGAGCTGATTGAGACGCACCCATAGTCTATTAATAAAGATGCCGCCATCTTTATTTTACTAACTAAAGAAGAAAAATATCAATACTTGGCGTCCGTGTATCGATTTTTTCCCCTCACCCCTAGTTGCTAGCATGTGGCGCTATGACTATAACTAAATATGGGCATGAATATGTGTTCAGGACAGGACTCTTATCAAGTGTGTAAGTTTGGGGCAGATCGGGCATTGTTTGCCTAAGTTACAGCAACTTCCTGTTTCATGGCGAAACATCAAAATTTGTCATGCCGCCAGGGACACGCCCTTTGGCGAAAACTCAAGATCTTCGCAATTTAGCGTCGCAAAGGCCTTATGATTACACAAACCAAATCTGAAGATGAATATATAACTATATTAATTAACATGAACAATAATTATATAGCATTTATTAATGCTTGTTAATAAGTTCAAAACTAAAACATTATTAAATTGTAAAGTTTTATGTTAACATTAATTAATGCACTGTGAATTAACAAACATTAATAAATGCTGTAAACATATATTGTTCATTGTTAGTTCATGTTAGTTAAAGCATTTACTAATGTTAACAAATTAGATATTATTGTAAAGTGTTATTATTTATAAGCATTTTTTAAAATGATTTTATTGATCTATAAGCATTTGTGAAATATTTTTGCCTGCATTACAGCTTAGTGTTCATCTGTTTGCTGAACTGTTTGACAGTTGTTTCCTACGAATGATTTGTTCCCCCCCCACACACACATAGAGGTAGAGTGAGATCATCAGATGTCTGATAGTTTTTAAATTTTCTGTTTTGTAAATTCATGAAACTTAACCATATTTCCTCAGAATGACTTGTTCTCTGTATGTAAACAGTTTTAAAGTGTTTGGAAGTTGCATTTGAAATCTTTATCTTTTTTTACTGTCACTTTAATAAATCACCATGGCAATTTAGCATCTTTAGTATATTGGCATCATGTAGACAAAGTTTGGTGTGAATTGCTTGTTTCTCCTGGACGGAGTATGCAAAATTCCACTGCCTGATTTTTCCAAAAATCCACATTCAAAATAGCTGACTTCCTGTTGGTCGTAGCTAATGATTGGAAATTAGAAAGTTGTCCGGCTTGATGATAATTTGTTGAGATAGTGAATTGGTGGGTTTTCGTTAAATGTGAGCCAAAATCATCACAATTAAAAGAACCAAAGACTTAAACTACTTCAGTCTGTGTGCATTGAATTTTTTAATACACGAGTTTCACAATTTCAGTTGAATTACTGAAATAAATAACTTTTCCACGACATTCTAATTTGAGACGCACCTGTATGTCCCAAGTTTGGTGACTGTAGTTAAAACTAACCACCAAGCTATAGAGTGCCTCATCCATGCCCTTTTATGAGCTTTTGCCAGTGTCTATCATTAATACTGATATGTTTGTTGTTTCATGAAATTCTAAGCATGTTTTCTGCCTCAAAATCCCCGGAAAAGAATATTCAAGTTTGATACGTTGCCATGGTAACGTATTTTAGATATCAATAATCCCTTCACAGTTTTACATTGGCCGTGTTTTGACATTATTCTGATGAAGTTTGAAGCAAATAAAGTAAAAATAAGATGCTGAATTCAAAGCATTTTGAAAATCACACACTTCCTGCTGCCAACTGGTGACGCTATAACTTTGACTCCTAATAGTCACATCTATGCAATCGGCATCATACAACGAACAAACCACTAAAGTTTGATCAAAATCAGATAATGTATGTGGTTGTTATTAGACGCTTCCTGTTTCTTATTTCTCACTATAACTTCATCGCCTCGCCATGGGCAAACCATTCGAGATATCAAAAATCCTTTCGCAATTTAGCATCTCCAATGTCTTGAGATCATGTTCAACAAGTTTAGTGGCAACTGGGCAAAAGTATATAAAATTCCACAGCATGCGCTTTTTACACAGACCTGAATAGCCAACTTCCTGTTGGGTGGAGCCTATGACATGCAGTGCGAAAGTTGCTCTGCTCAATGAGATTTATATGTGTACCGAGTTTCATATGAATACCTGCAAGTATGTGTGAGATATACATCAAGATTTCTGACTGTGTTCCAGGGGGTGTCGTAGAGCCCCTGTGCTACGCCCGGGTCCTAGCCTCCGCGGCGTCCTAATGGCCCCAGATTCCAACGTGTGTGCAAATTTTCAAGGGTTTTTGAGTATGTTAAGGCCCCCAAAAACCCCCGGAAGTTTGAAAAAAAAATCCTTAGGGGATCAGTAGGGCTCTGCGCCTTAGTGGCTTGGGCCCTAATAATAATAAACGGAGCAATTCCAATAGGGTCCTCGCACCTCGGCGCTCGGGCCCTAATAAGAAACGGAGCAATTGCAAAAAAGTCCTTGCACCGGTGCTCGGGCCCTAATAAGAAACGGAGCAATTCCAATAGGGTCTTCACACCAGTGCTCGGGCCCTAATTAATGCATACTCCTCCTAGGAGAATCGTGCAATTCACACCAAACTTTGTCAACATGATGCCAAGGCCCTGAAGATTCTAAATTGCAAACGGATTTTGGATATCTTGAACAGTGTTGTCATGGCGATTTATTAAAAATAACAGTAAAAAAGATAACAGTAATTTTCTTATATCTTTAAAGTCCATTATCCAAACTCTTCAAAATAAATTTCATATGGAGAACAAGTCATTCTGAGGAAACATGCTTAGTTTCATAAATTTAAAATGCTCAGGGGCCAACAGAAAATTAAAAACGTTTCAGACATTTCAGCTGACAGATGAAGGCTGTAATACTATGGTTGTCCACTAGATGGAGGGATTAGGATTAGAAATCTTTTAGGCCTAATCTTTTTCAGCTCAGTCTCCATCTATTAGAATGACAAATAAATGCATAGAATCAGTTGATATGTACTGTACTGTCACTATACCTTTTCATAATTATTATAGAAATCCTTATAGAGCATTAAAATCATAAAAAAAAATCTTATAGATAATTAAAAGTTTTATATATCCTGCCCTCTCTCACTAATATGATAATACATTTTATAAGCCTGATCCTTATTCTGATACTGCTCAGTTCAATTAGTTAGATTGACAAAGAAATACATAAATTAAAATGAACTCTACTGGTAATATGGTTTTATATAATTATTTCACAAATGCTTATGGATAATTAAACATTTTGGTAACACTTTACAATAAGGTCTCATTTGTTAACATTAGTTAAAGGATTAGTTAACATCCAGAATAATAATTTCCTGATAATTTACTCACCCTCATGCTCATGTCTTTCTTTCTTCAGCCAAAAAGAAGTTAAGGTTTTTGAGAAAAACATTCCAGGATTTTTCTCCATATAATAGACTTCAACCAAGAGAGTGTCAACAAACGCCATCCCCCAAAATGCCAAGAATACCTTACCAAAAAGGCAGTCCTTTATTAGGGAAGGGGAGAAAAAGCAGGCTAAGTGCCTGACCCCTGACGCAGGCCAGCTGAATATAGCCAGGGACTGGGAAATGCGAGTCGACTTAATCCACACACTCACTTTCCCATTTGAAATTGCAGTCACCAAACTGCGCCCAGACCTGGTTCTCTGACCCAATTCCAGTAGGATTGTCATAATAGTCGAACTGACAGTCCCTTGGGAAGAGGCCATTAACGAGGCCTTTGAAAGGAAGAAGCTGCGATATGCCAACTTGGCAGCTGAGGCAGAGGAGCGGGGCTGGACAGTGAAAGTATACCCAGTGGAAGTGGGCTGCAGGGGCTTTGTGGCTAGTTCCACTATAAGGCTGCTGAAGGAGTCAGGCATCAGAGGACTGGTCCAGTGGAGGATAGTCAGGGAACTGGCCACTGTCGCTGAAAGAAGCAGCCACTCGCTGTGGCTGAAGTGGATGGGCACAGTGTGGGCTGCCAAATGACCATGTAACAAGGTAACACACACCCGGGACTGATCAGCCTGGCGTGGGCCTGCCTCAGCTGAGGGTGTCTTGTGATAAAGGGCCAAAACACCTAATGAGGCAGGGGTACACAACTGATGATGTGTTGCATTGGTAGAAACACCATACAAAGGTCATTGGCAACATCACCTCAACAAAAGGCATCTTTCACCCAGGCTACAACATGAAAGATAAGTACACATGTACAGCATAACATATCATCAAAACGTCAAGGAGTCCCACCCGATGACAGCAGTGAAGATTGTACTGTCTTCATCTATCCATCTTACCATAGTAGTCCTTTTTCTTATTGTTGCCCAGTCACGCATAAAGCAATTGTAAATTCACGACTGATTTTTGGGTATTGAGGCAAGAACCACAGACATGTATTAGGCCATGATCCTGGATTCTTGCTGAACCAAAATCAGAGCATAACAATTGCTGCGTCTCTCTGTGTTTTGCTTACAGCGAAGGAGAATATGTTCTATGGTGTGGCTAAATGGTGCTGAATATTGGGATCATAATACCTAGTCCTATTATGCAAACAATGGGACCTAACAAGCTGAATGTCCAAATTGCAGTTTCAGTGCAGCTTCAATGGGCTTTACACGATCCCAGCCAATGAATAAGGGTCTTATCTAGCAAAACGATAGGTCATTTTCTAAAAAAAACAAACAAACAAAAAAAACCTTTTATATACTTTTTAACCATAAATGCTCATCTTGAATGATTAATTATCAATTGTTAAATTAACATTAAATTCAGATTGTGTAGTAAGCTAGCAAATATTATCTTGTTACACTATCATTGACCCAAAAGTGCTTTGAGGTGATGTCAGTTTTAAATTTACAAGTAATCAGCACCTTACATTATTATGGCTTAACTGTTACATGTTAGTACCCATGTTAGTTGCTGTACCCATGTTAGGGTCCAAAGCTCAATGTGGGAAGTGGTAATAAAAGGTAATTTATTATTTTAATGTTTTATTTTTTTATTATGTCTCATTTAGATGTGCTGTGTTCTTTGTCATATCAGACACAAAAATGGCGGCAAGCATAGCGGCATTGACGTCTTCGGTACCCCTGAATTGTACATGAATAAAAAAAAAAAGTGTTTGCCTCCTTTGACCGCATGTCTGAAAAGAATTAGCAGCAGCTTGAATCTCTTTGGTGTTTTATGGTTCATCAAATTTTATGAGTCTTTCTGTTGATGTGTTTGGTTTAGGATGAGGAAGAGGAGATTAAACTTGAGATTAACATGCTGAAGAAATACTCCCACCACAGAAACATTGCCACATACTATGGTGCTTTTATCAAGAAGAGTCCTCCTGGACATGATGACCAGCTATGGGTGGGTATCTGAACATCTATCATGTTTTTCACTGCCTCACTGTCTAGTTAAATAAAGTGCATTTCAGTGATGTACTGTAGCATTAAAAATATCAACTAGATAAAAAAAAAAGTTTGTCAAGACAGAAAAGCCTGACCAGAAAGTTTGAAGCAGTTTTAAAAGATTGAAGGGTTTAAGGACATGCATTCTTTCAGACAGATAGCTGTGTGGTTGCTATGAGTTTGCTACAGTTCATAGGATGATATCGAAAGACTATTAGCCAGTCTGTGTCAAAAGAGCCCACACCCATGATTCACCAATGTTTTTATGTTGGGAGATGGCAGGCTCATTTTCCGATACGGATGCTAAATTTGTATAGAAGCAGTAGCAGCATGTGAGATGATGATGATGATGATGATGATAATAATAATAATAATAAGTTTAAATGCAACAAAAGTATTTAAACTTTTTAAGACCTATTTTGTTGTTGTTTTGCCCCCTTTGATTTTTCTGTCTGCTTCTTTGTCTATGCAGTTGGTCATGGAGTTTTGTGGTGCTGGCTCTATAACAGACCTTGTTAAGAACACCAAAGGCAACAGTTTGAAAGAAGACTGGATTGCATACATCTCCAGAGAGATTCTGAGAGTGAGTGACCGCAAAAGCTCTCCATTTACACTCTTTCTCAGGACTTTCTATTTTCATAGAAATATCTCCAGTCTCTTCCGTTTCTGTTCACTGAATTCTTTTATTCAAAGTTTGTTCTCAAGGGTGGAAATCTGTGTTATTACCATAACTTTTACATCTCAAGTTTAATGTAGGGTTATTTTTTCTTTTCAGGGTCTGGCCCATTTGCATGCCCACCATGTCATCCATCGTGACATCAAGGGTCAGAATGTGCTGTTAACAGAGAATGCAGAGGTGAAACTGGGTGAGTCACATTGTCTTTTATTTTCCTAAAATAAATAAATGAAATACTTTTTACTTGCATCCCTTTTACTTTACATCAAAAACTGACATAATTTTAGAAATTGTATTTAAAAAAATCAGAAAATTAGATTTCTCAATTAATGACCCCTTTACCTCAGATGACCAACATCAACAGATTTGGGTCTAATTAGAGCCTTTATTTTTAAAGGTTTGCAAGCACAGCTACAGATGTCAGTCTTTAGTTTTCTTGTATGTAATTAAAAAAATTGCTAATAGCTATAATATCATTACTTGCCATTTCATTTCTGTTTTAATCACATCATTGTGTCCTATTTTACAGTTGACTTTGGTGTGAGCGCTCAGTTGGACAGGACAGTTGGCAGGAGAAACACTTTCATTGGCACTCCTTATTGGATGGCGCCAGAGGTCATTGCCTGTGATGAGAACCCAGAAGCGACATATGACTACAGAGTAAGAGCCTGTCTTTGATCATCTTACACTGTTGCAATATAGTCCTTCTTAATATACTCCTAAATGTTTTGCTCTAAAGTATTTGTGACCCTGGACCACAAAACCAGTCTTAACCTCCTGAGACCCTGCATCCTCATATGAGGACGTTGTAGTTTAGTGAATTTCTCTGAGACTATACATGCCACAGTTTTAAGTCTGGATGTCCTGTACAGAGCACATTCAGGACTTTTCAGAGATACTAAATGTTTGGATGTTTCACCATGACCACTCCCTCTCCTTGGTCTTCAAAAATGTCTGATATTAATTTAGTGACACTCTTATGGAAATATGATAATATTTTGTAATTATCATTTAAATCTGACTAATTTTTAAACTCTGTGTCAACATCTCAGGAAAATGTTATGGGGTTTCAAATCAAAATATGACTTTCTGTTACGAAACAGGACGTTGATTTCATATATGTCCTCATATGAGGACACCGGGACTAAAAGCATGTTTAATTACGTATTTTGGGAGACACAACAAATTAATAGGGAAAGAAAATATATTTCAATATTCCTATGAAATATTATATATTATTATGAAAATCTTGTCAATTATTACTCCCATTATTACACTTCTTTTTTCATTACATGTTGCCCCAAAAATACATTAATATACAAATTAGATTTAGTTTATAGATGCATTATATATAACAAGAAAACCTGTTTATGGCCATTTTACACACATTTTGCATGAAGAAAAATGGTATATCAAATCATTCTGTTATATCATAGTTGAGAATTATCTTTATACAAAGTTTGGTTTAAAAAAATAAAATCCTGAAAACTAAAAATGTATGGGTGATTTAAAAAAAAATCTATTGTTTTTGCCTATGCATGAGCATTCATGTCTTTTTCTTTTTTTAAAGAAATTTGAGTCCCGATGTCCTCTACCAAGGACGTAGCATATCTTATGAATTAAATATTATTATTATTTATTTATTTTTTTTACTTTTTTTTTAATGCGCTACATGAAAAAATACAAATTTTTTCCTAAAATGTTTTGCCGGGTCTTAAGAGGTTAAGTCGCTGGGGTATATTTGTAGCAATAGCCAAAAATACATTGCATGGGTCAAAATTATTGATTTTTCTTTTATGCCAAAAATCATTAGGATATCAAGTAAAGATCATGTTCCATGAAGGTATTTTGTAAATTTCCTACTGTAAATATATTAACTTAATTTTTGATTAGTAATATACATAGCTAAGAACTTCATTTGGACAACTTTAAAGGCGATTTTCTCAGTATTTAGATTTTTTTGCACCCTCAGATTCCAGATATTCAAATAGTTGTATCTCGGCCAAATATTGTCCTATCCTAACAAACCATACATCAATGGAAAGCTTATTTATTCAATAAATGCTTTCAGATGATGTATAAATCTCAATTTCGAAAAATGGACCCTTATGACTGGTTTTGTGGTCCAGGGTCACATTTCACAAAGCATTTTAGTGGTAAAACCAGCTCTTAAATCTGTGATCAGTTAGGGGTACTCAAGAGGACTCCTAAATCACTAAAGACCAAATCCTAAAATGGCCTGTTGCTGGCAATCAGCCTAATTTAGAAATGATAATTTCCCTTTAACTTAACTATGTCCTTCTTTTCATGTATAAGTTGGTCAAGAAGTTACAGCTGTTCTTGCTTCTAGTTTGGTTTGCTTTTACTATTGCAAAACATCTTACTATCAGCCATGATTGTACTAGTCTGTTAATTAAAAGGCTGCTTATATGCATAGGCACTAATTGTTTACAAGATGCAGAAATGTAAGAGGCTGACAATTAGCTGAACATATACTTGTTTAATTAGTGACTAAAGTGTGATTCGTTTGACTAGTGTGATTGCTTTGTACCGTGCCCGAATGCCATTCACTGAACCGTGCCCTGGCCCGTTTGAACAGGTGTGCTCGGGCGTGCTATGCATATATTGTGATTGCTAACTGTTCCGGAGCACGGAACAGCTACTAATTTTGTGTGTGCTACGGTCATCATTACGACAACAAACTTCTGCTATTACTACTCGGATAGTACACTTTGAAATTAATTTGAGTACATTTAGGTTTACAATGGGTCTGATTCTCAACTTGCTGATGAACAGTAATTGTTGTTTGCGAGTAAAGGTCCGCCGGTCACACTATACTTTTTTTTTCTCCATTGACTTCCATTCATATGCATGAGAACAAGAAAGAGCAGAAACAAAAGCTCATCATGTGAAGTTTTTTCACATTTCCAGAGTTCCAAAGTTCAAATTTGGTGTGACCAACAGAAGATCTATACGTCACAGCATGACCTTTAGCTAAATTAAAAGAACATAAATTTAAAATTGCAGCGCTGCAAGAAAGGGGAGCAGATTGTTTTTACGTCTTGGATTTATTATTATTTGTTATGTTGTTATGTGGTACCAGCAGCTATCACTCTGCAGCTCTCACCTGGTTGCCCACTGAAGCTAAGCAGGGATGAGCCTGGTCAGTACCTGGATGGTAGACCTCTTGGGAAAATGAGGTTGCAGCTGGAAGAGGTGCTAGTGAGGACAGTAGGGGGTGCTCACCCTGTGGTCTGTGTTGGTCCTAGTGCCCCAGTATAGTGACGGGGATGCTATACTGTCAAAAATCACCGTCCTTCGGATGAGACAATTAATCCGAGGTCCTGACTCTCTGTGGTCATAAAAAATCCCAGGATGTCTTTCGAAAAGAGTATGAGGAGATCCTCCCTCACAATGTAAAGCACTTTGAGTGCCTAGAAAAGCGCTATATAAATTAAACAAATAATTATTATTATTATTATTATTATTATTATGTGTTGAATTTAAGTTTTTAAAAAGATGCTGCAGAGTGTGATGTCATATCACAACTGTTGCTGCATCCAAAGAAGTTTTGCATGCTCAAAATGTGAAAGCTGCCAATTCCTCCATCAGCGTCATTTGCCTCCGTAATAATGTTCTGATACTTGCAACACAATTAAATGAAAATCCCTACCAGGCAACCGTGCTAAGTATAAATATGCACGTAAGCCTTGTTCAGACTGGCAGTCCAAATCTGATTTTTGTGCATATCCAAAGGGAATCCGATCATATTTAGCTAGTGTGAAAGCCAGTTTTTAAAAATACATAGTTTTTTCAAATACGTTTCAAGCTACATATGTGGTTTGAATTCCTACTCAAATCATGTATCTGTAATCAAATAAATTGAACTCTTACCTAAATTTCTTTTTCCAAACAAAGTGCTGCACAACTTTTCTGTTTACTGTTCAAATCAAAACATGGAGGAAAATTGGTTTTCTTTAAAAAACAACAAAAAAAGTATTTTAATAATTAATTATCACTTTGAGAAGTACATTCTACTGTACAATAGTAGTAATATAGAGTGTGTGCATGTGATATATGATGATAGTTAGTAGATAAAACTGTGGCATTCATTCATTTAGAGCTCAGACGCACAGACCATGCAAACTGCATATTTAAATATTCTTTTGCACTTTAATATTCATAATATTTCAATGTATAAACCCTAGTGTGCTGCTGCAATATTGAGACCCTTCTTTCTCTCTCTCTCCCTTTTTCCCTTTCTCCAGAGTGACCTGTGGTCATGTGGTATCACTGCTATAGAAATGGGTGAAGGAGCTCCTCGTAAGTATCCACACGTTTCCTGGTCTAGTCTGTCCTCTCAGTCATTGACTTAGTCGTTGAATTCCAGTACAAATGACTAATTACTCACCAAGACATCAGTTGACTAATAGTATAAGTGGTATTACATATAGTATAATGTTGTAATTTAAAGGTCACATATTTTACACCTTTCTGGAGTTTTATTTTAGGTTTTGATGTCCTTAAGAATATATATTTGCGGTATAAGTACCAAAAACCAGGCCCGTAACCAGCTATGAGGCCGCTGAAGTCCGGATCTCGGTAAATTTTTCATGTTCAAAAATAAAATGTGCTCTTTGAATGACTAATTTGCTGTTAAACTCCTCATATGAATGAATGCATGACATGTATAGTTCAGTTTAGACAGTTTGCAAGAATGTTTGAAAATGTTCGCTGCGAGACGCTTGCGGAGTGAACGAGGCTTGAGTGAGTTGTGAGTGAGGGTGCGGGCACAGCCTCTGTGTTGCCAGATCCAGCTATTATAAGCATTTTTGGACTTGTCTTTTCCACTTAATTTAACACTAGAAAGTTAATAAAGTAGGAAGTTGCCGTTTAGAGTCAGCGATATCTTTATCTTATTTGCAAAAATTGGAAATAATTTCAGTTTATTTTTATTTATTTTTAGTTTTTTGTTTGTTTTAGTATCAATAGCTGGCAACACTGCATCGCCGGCGCTTAAACTGAAAGCAATCAAAAAAGCCCATGGACAGGTTCGGTAAGGGAAACGCAAAAATTATCATGATATTATCTGTCATAAACATTATCAACGCTGTCAAAAACAGTAGCATTTAACACTAGTACACACAGATCTGTAGAACAAGTAGGTTACAGAATGAAATTAAATACGCAAAAACTAGCCATTAAGTATAGTTAAATTTTCACAAATCATGCTATAAACTTTCATAAGAACACTAGAAAAAGTTATTGTAGTTATGTATTGCTGCAATAAACAACTGATAAAATTATCCACCCTTAAATATAGTAAAGTATTAACAAATTTTGATGCAATAAATAGGGTATGATTTAAAAATAATCATCCCTTCAAAACAGAGAAAACATCTTTCACAAACATCTACATGTATGTCTCCTTTAAAGTGTTTATAGTGTATATGAGTTGTATTTGTAGGGGTTATTATAACACAAATCTTTAACCCCCCCCGGACCTCACTAATTTTCAAAGCCTGGGTACGGCCATGCCAAAGACCATCTCAATATATTTTTACAGCTGCTCTCTCAGGATCTCTGCTAAGAACGGGTAAATTTTGGCCCTCTCATGAGCCTCTCTTCTGATTGGCCTGTTGTTTTCTGAGTGACGCACTTCCAGGCCAACCACAGGTAACTAGGGTCATGTATGCTGTAGCCTGCTGTGGCTTGGTGATACTCACAAGTAAGGTAAATGGAAACACCGGTAATGATGGTCACTGCTGAAGGAAATGTTGTCCTCCGGCCTTACATGTTTGAGCCGAACTCAGACCCTGAATCGGCGACGACAAGGGCCAACCAACCACCTCCTCAAACGCGCGTACAACAGGATGTTTCAGAATGGTAATTAATGTCTATAATTTCAGATTATGCTGGCTTCATAATGTAAAATAAAATGTGTGAGAAGTTTACTTACGGGTTGCGTATTTGAGGTCGAACCCAACAATGAAGGGACTGCAGCATCTTTGATGAGTAGCTTCTTTGAAAAACCGGCATTGAACTGTGCCTGATTGACGAAGCAGTCACTTGTGAAATGTGCAGAACAGATGGTTAGGTTCGACCTAAATTGCTGTGTTATTTCTGAATAAATGAACATTAGCCACTGGTCTCTTATATTAATGTTGTTCGGAAGCCTGTGGAATGATGTAGTTTCCTGACATCCATCGACTGAACAGTGTTTTCTCGACATGTTTCCGTGTTGTTGTTACTCAGCAATGGCATGGACGCGATGTTGTCTGGTGGGACGGTGGGCAGTGCTCGGGGTGGTGACTGAAGTCAGTCACTGAGTAGGTCTGACGTCACATTTTTACATAAGTCACAACTGCTCGTGAAAAGGCACAGCTACTTTATGCAGGCTGTGTGCATTTGACTGTGGATTGACTATTTTGAAACTTAGGGTTAGGGTTAGTTATGAAAAAAAGCTTTTGACAATATGGGACCTTTAACAGTATGACGGTATATATTGTGACAATGGTATAAAGGGTCTATTGCTAGAGATTTTGCTATATCGTTTATTTCTTATGTAAATGTATCTGCATAGCACAGTGCTACTAAAGTTACACGTAAAGAAACATGCATGAATGAGAAAATAAAGAGCAGGACGTGCTTGAGCTTAAAGTTTGCTTGTATCTTTTTGATTGAGATTTTTGATTTGTAATTTTGTTCTATTGTATTTGTCCTATTGTTTGTAATTTACTACGTAGTTCTTATTTTTAAAAATAAAATAATAATATTGAAATGTATACACTGAACAAAATTATAAACGCAACACTTGTTTTTGCCCCCATTTTTCATGAGCTGAACTCAAAAGATCTAAGACTTTTTCTATGTACACAAAAGGCCTATTTCTCTCAAATATTGTTCACAAATCTGTCTAAATCTGTGTTAGTGGGCACTTCTCCTTTGCCGAGATAATCCATCCACCTCACAGGTGTGACATATCAAGATGCTGATTAGACAGCATGATTATTGCACAGGTGTGCCTTATGGCCACAATAAAAGGCCACTCTAAAATCAGTGTACATTGTTATTGTAAAAAACTTACAGTAGACAAACACTCCATAAAACAGTTTTGAAAGTTGCTATGAAAATTACATGATCTAGGACCATTATGCAGTGCATGCCATCCTTCACAGTCTTGTTTACATCCTTGTTATATTCAATATGGTGTCTAACCTGACTAAGGTCTAGAAGCACATAAGGGCAGCATGAAAGTATTCCATATGCCTCCAGTGGTTTAATCTGTTTTCTGAAGCAATCCAATTGCTTTTTTGTCACTGGCTTTCATACGTAAACTATACGAGTTCACTCTGTTGCAGGTGTGATTATCCATCCCTTTATCAGTGATTAATTTTCAGTGAAAGTAGCAGCAGAATGGAGATCAGCCACAGATAAAGTGGTGTATGCGAGGATGGCCTATGACCTATCCTGTAAAAAAAAAAAAAAAAGAATGTAATCTTATCTAGTGATCTTATTTTTACAAAAAAAAAAAGTATACTGTTACATCTTTATTAAATGTGTCTGTTACAATTACCTTTTTTGTATTCTGAATGCACTGGTTCAAGTTTTCTGTTTCTCCCCAAGTCTGGCTAAAGCTACACTTAAGTGTGTTTATTTTTGTTATGCTGATGGGCTAATTTTTATTATCTTTTCCCCTGTCTCTTTCTGCAGCTCTGTGTGACATGCATCCAATGCGTGCCCTTTTCCTCATTCCCAGAAATCCTCCTCCACGGCTCAAATCAAAGAAATGGTGAGTCGATGTCCTGAGATTTCTTCTCCATATTTGGCTTTTTTATTTATTTTTACTATTTTTGATACATAAATTCCTCAGTCACACTCGTAACAGAAGAGCCATGATGTCAGATATTACTGGTGATATTATTGGTGATGTCAGATATTACCAAGATTTTTCTGTCACAAAAACCTCTTTTGTAATCCTTCTGTTTTATAATCGCGAAGCCCATTATTCATTTCTTTTTTTGTGTGCAATATTTTCAAGGTAAAATGTGAGTGACACTAAAAGAGCAGATGAATGTGAATCTGGCAGTGTTTTATAACACTGGTTGTTGTACATCAGGGGTGTCAAACTCAATTCCTGGAGGGTCGGAGCCCTGCAGATTTTAGATTCAACCCTAATTAAACACACCCGATCCAACTAATCAAGTCCTTCAGGTATATTTGAAAACTACATGGTATGTGAATTGGAGCAGGATTGGAACAAAACTCTGCAGGGCTCCGGCCCTCCAGGAATTGAGTTTGACACCTCTGTTGTACATAAAGCTGCTGGTCTGAAATGAAATATCTGGTGAGTGGCACTAAAACAATAATGCTCTATCGAATTTGAAAGTCGTGTACCACCTACACTATAGCCTACCCTTAACCTAGCCGATAGCATGAACAAAAACAAACATTAGATAAAAACGCTTTTGCTGAAACAACCATGCCATTTTATTTTGCTTCTACAAGTCTTTGAGCTCTTTTATCAAGACTAGGGGTCGACAGATGTGTTTTTCAAGGCCGATGCCGATTATTACAGATCAAGTAGACGATAACCGATATTTTGAACCGATATATATGTCTGGTGTAAAAATGAAAATTAATGTAAAAATAAAGAATAACAAGGGCTCTGACAAAAACTGCCTCCCCTGGTGTTGGTTGAGTGTAGTACTCCCACAGTAAACTCTTTATTTTAAAGCGTTAAACTCTTTATTTTTGGCAAACAAAGGGTTTATTATTAAAATTAAAACATGGAAGAAATAGCGTATTGTGTGATTCTTTTAAACAAACGTTGTAATAATTGTTGTAGTAGTCAGGGGTTAAAGCAAAAAAAAAAACCTCGGCCAAACTCCATTCCACAGCCATACCTGTCACACACCCAGTTTAAGAGCAGTTTTTTTCTTCTTGTAATTAGGAGCGCTTGTCCTCCTAATTAAAAAATTTAGGAGCACCTTCTGATCAATAATCAAACATTCTGATCAAAAATTTGTCTTCCTAATACGAGGTGACATTTGACTCAGTGACTTACAGGAATATTTTCTTTTTACCTTTGTAATGGCATCCTTTTCATCTGTCAAATTCAAAATTTATGTTTATAA
Organism: Sinocyclocheilus grahami; assembly: GCF_001515645.1. Classification (NCBI taxonomy): domain Eukaryota; kingdom Metazoa; phylum Chordata; class Actinopteri; order Cypriniformes; family Cyprinidae; genus Sinocyclocheilus; species Sinocyclocheilus grahami. The sequence continues at coordinate 104,173 of NW_015506269.1, read as the reverse complement.
GCTTTTTAAAATGTCTATTAAAATCAAAATAATAAGAAGTAGAATAAGACAAATAAGTTACCAATCATATGAAATTAGTATTAATAAAAAATCTATTTGTACTACAGAGGTGGCAAAAAAAGAACACAAAAGTGGCTTGTAGGTACGTTTTCAGACGTTTAATGAAGCTCAGAGGTAATTAAATTCATAAATTCATGTGGAGATTAATGTTTTAAATATAAAATTTTTAATACAGAAATATTAAATGATTTAAATAACTGAAATTATACCTAAAAATGAAACCGAAACCACCAGCTGGTGGCGGCAAGTCAATGATTTTATCACTGAATCATTCATTCAATTGATTCGTATCAGGATTGATTCAGGATTATTGATTCAGGAATGGCGCAAGTGACTGTCTTTATGAATGGGTAATCATGAATCACTGACTCACTAGATTCGTTCAAAAACGCACTCATTCATGAATGAAACACCGCTGTGTTTGCTTTTAGAGATGCGCAGCGGCTGAACTGTACTTTATTTGGAACTATTTTCGTTGATGAAACAGAGCAAAATCAGGCAGTACTTGTTTATTGAACTGTTGTATTAAATCAATATCACATTTGCAAACTCCTTTAATAATTATTCAAATCTGTCACTCTCCTTATCGCGATCTGTGGGCGCACAGAAAATGAGAGCGTGCGAGTGAGTTCTCAAGACGCAAAAGCACGTGCAAATGATAAACTAGGAACCTGCAGGAATGAGTAGAATTATTATTATTAATAGCCGCAATCCCGTGCCGAAATTCAAGACCTGCTCTGCGTTTTCTGCTAATAACCTGACTGTGAATGATGCGAGCAGCGTTATGTTGTCAGTGAGAAACTGCAGCTGTGGCGGGCAGGATTTTTGGTGTGCTGGTGTTCTGACAAATAATGCTACCTATCAGATTATGCTTCCAACAAATCGGCAGAACACCGGCAGAACAACAACAATGTGCTACATGTTTCTTTTCCCCTCATTTTTTTTTTTCAATAGATGGAAATCCATCGTAGTGATGGAAAACTTTCATCCCTGAGTAGTATTATGTATATCATACTGCACCACAGTAATATATTTCTGATAATTTCAAGCTAACCCGAATTTATATTTTGACGGGTTGCCATGAGGAACTTGTTTCTGTAGGTCTATGTAAATGATATGACGATAGTTTTACTCCAATGAAACTGTCAAATGCTCATGAAGTGACTCTTAGAGAGAGTCAGAGCAGTTCTGGAGATGTTGTTCATGTATTTATGTCCTCATGTAGTGAGATGACAGAAGCTGAAATCACCGCGAGCGTCGCACACTTTGTATGTGTAGAAAACAAAACCGCTGGTCTGTGCCATTTACATACACAGAGACAAGCAGAACATGCTGGATCCATATTTAAACAGTATTTTTGCGGCTGAATATTTACAGATACTAGTCCATATTGCGACTTTATTTAAGTGTACTGACCTACTTTTGATTAATTCATCCAAACTTTGACAAATTCCGTGACATTCCGCGTCATACAGTAAACTCCATTTATATGACTGGATTCCGCATCGCGGAAATCATAGATAATATTGAGGTGTTTTGCAACTTCAGTGTAACGTTAGTGGATTGGGATCTATTGCAACTTAAGCAATGTCTGGTGGTGGGCGGAGACTGCTTTAGGCCACAGAGTGGTGAGTTCTGACAGGCTGCATCAGAGCCAAATAGCGCATTTCAAAATTAAGTCATTTTATCGGCAAATCGGTTTTGAAAATTACCGATACCGATAATCATAAAAATGCTTAACATCGGCGCCAATAATCGGCCAGGCCGATAATCGGTCGACCCCTAATCAAGACTAATGTTTCACAGGAAGTTTACAATGGGCAAGTTTATGTCGTCAGCCTTATATGTTGAGCTAATGAGATGCCAACATCAAAATGTGTTCATGCACTATGGTAAAAGTGTTTTCAGGGCATAGCATTGTATTGTTCAAGGAACCGTGCAAAAATGAGCCTTTATTAGTTAAGAATCCCTTTAATCTTTTGGTTGTCCAAATTAAAGGGTAAGATCACTGATTTTCAGTCAGCTTTGTATTGTTCCAGTGTCGGCAGTATAAGTAAATGAACAATGTGCATAATTTGTCTTTGTTACCTCCACCCAGATATTCCTGTTTATTTGTCAACAAAAGTCTGCTAGATGATGTAAAATGCCACAGTTTACAGGGCTTTTGTTGAAACTGCAGATTGTACTTCTGAATTTTTGTATCTCTGCACTCAGACAGTCTGATCGAGCCCAGTGCATTATGGGTGTTGAAGTTTTCCTACCGATTTTCCCCACAGCCCTTTTTCTCGGATTTCTTTAGTTGTGTAGTGCCGATTAATAAAAAATTGCCTTTAATGAATTACCCCTTTAACAGACCAGTCTCTGCTTTTCTCTGTAATCTTCTATTCCCATTTTCCATAGGTCCAAGAAATTCTTCAGCTTCATTGAAACCTGCCTGGTGAAGAATTACAACCATCGCCCCTCTACAGAGCAACTGTTGAAACATCCTTTCATTAGAGACCAACCTAACGAGAGACATGTCCGCATCCAGCTCAAAGACCACATTGACCGCACTCGTAAGAAGAGAGGAGAGAGAGGTTAGACACTTTAATACAGGGATTCTTAACAGGATATGTTTTTTAAAATAGTAAAACAATTTTTAGTGCGGTGAAAGTGTTTCCTGAAAGTGCTGGATTGATATCAATTTCTTGATTTTTAGGCTTAATTTTGATGAACCAAGATAAATCGACTTAAATCCCAAAACTGATCTTTAAGTCTGTGCAGTTTTCAGTTGATGTGTGAACAAAACTTCACTAAACATTATTTGTAGTGCCTGCAATCCAATAATCACAATAAGCTTTGCACAAAAAGCTTCTTTCTGTTGCTCATACGTGCATGCATCTTTGGATCAGACTGCGTAAACCTTGTTAATTAGCATTGGTTGTAAAACACATAGGCAATACCAATACCACTGTATATAATGTGGTACAAATACATATAAAGGTTGCCAACTCAGTGTAATTATGTTATCAGATTTTTGTGGTGTTTTATTTCACTTTGTAAAGCTGAGTTAACAGAATTTTGCAGGAGTTTTTTTTAAAGCAAATTTAAAATTTATGAGATTAATTTCTCCTTTCAGATGAGACCGAATATGAGTACAGTGGAAGTGAAGAAGAGGGAGAAGAGGCACAAGAGCAGGAAGGAGAGCCCAGGTATCACAAAACTGGCCCAAAAATTTTTTTTGTTCCAAAGTAACACATACTTGGCTTCAGATGTATCTTGAAACTTTCAGCGTATTCCTGGGTGGTTTGTCGCAAGTCTTACTGATGTGTCCCCTCACCCTCAGTTCTATAGTGAATGTGCCTGGTGAATCTACTCTGCGACGTGACTTCATTCGGCTGCAGCAGGAGAATAAAGAGCGTTCAGAGGCACTGAGGAGACAACAGCTCCTCCAGGAACAGCAACTCAGAGAACAAGAGGAATATAAGCGCCAGTTATTGGCTGAGAGACAGAAACGCATTGAACAGCAGAAGGAGCAAAGAAGACGACTTGAGGAGGTTGGTCTCCAATATAAATATTGTGATTTTTGTCTTAATCTGGCTTATACTGTTCTGCATGAATGTGTGTGTGATTATGAGTGATTTTGGAGAAAATGGAAGTGTAGGCGGTTGCGGTGGCATCAAACAACAATACTTTTACATTGTAATGCTCACCCTTATCGGAAGAGGTTACAATTATTAAATGGGGTTCGATTACACTGTGTGAGGTAAAATAAGTGTTTTAAAAGATAAGACAAATGACAAAAGTAGAATGAATAAGTAGTGTATTTAATCCGAGATGAGTGAGATACTGGAATGGTAAGTCCTAAAATAACTCCACAATCCAGTGAGTGCAGTGTTGTTTGGTCAATGAATGAACCTGATTGTTTGACATGAACATTTAAAGACATACACGCATTAAAATGATTAAGAGGATTAAAATGGCTAAGACGCATGTAAAACCATTAAAACTCAAATATAGATATAAAACCATCTTAATATATATTGAACGGTAAAAACATGTTTCTTTGTGTGACAGTGTCACAACATGTGCTGACATATCTTAAACTTTTTTTTGAGGAATTCTGTTTATAATATTGAGTTTGTTCTTAGTGGTCCTGTGCTGCCTATTAATTCAGTTGATTTTAGTATGTCTATACTGGTTAGTGTTGATTGAGTGAACACCACTTAAGTTTAAATGTATAATGATCATAATGCAAGGCAAGCACATTACATGTACTGTATATGACATTTTAGCGGCATTCAGTATGGGATTTGACTGTTTGATGCATAGATAAAGTAGACAATTTCAGATAGATTGCTTATACAGATTTTTACAGGTGTTTGTATCCTGGGGGTTTGTAAGATTAGTAGACTAATAAGTTACAAAATTTTGTTGACATGTTACTCAAATTAGTTGTCACACACATCCCTGTTGTAAACATGAATTTGCAAAGCCCAAAGTAATCAAACTGTCCCCAGAAAAAATAAGAAAAACATGCACAGATTCAGTATTTTCGTTTGGACAACATTCGGTGTAAAAATATGGAAAAAAAGACTCAACTTCTCACAGCAACAAAGACGGGAGCGTGAGATGAGACGGCAGCAGGAGCGGGAGCAGAGACGCAGGGAACAGGAGGACAAGAGACACAAAGAGGAAATGGAACTTAGACGTAAAGAGGAAGAAGAGCGTAGGAGAGCCGAGGAGGAAAAGAGAAGGATTGACCTTGAACAGGTTACTTTATTAGATATCTCACGTTTATAATAACATAGAACTTAAGCTAAACACTTGTTTGACTGTTTGTTTTACAGCAGTTTATCCACCGGCAGCTCGAGGAGGAGCAAAGACATCTTGAAATCCTTCAGCAACAGCTGCTGCAGGAGCAGGCCAAACTACTGGTATTAAATCACTTTGTTTCAGTTGTTTCATTGTTTCAGTCCTTCAGGGGGCATGCTCAGGGTAATGCTGGTTAATGCATGATGATTAAAATCGTGAAATGGCCTTAAGCAATTAATCAAATAAACTGAAAAAGTTATATTTTCTAATACATCATTAGAAACGGAATGGACATACGAGAGCACTGTACTAGCTCGCGGCGCCATCTGATAAAAGACAGATAAAAGGGTTCAAATGGTTCAATTCACCAAATGCGAATAGAATCAGCGCTGAAACATGTTACTCGCCCGGTAACTTTATAAATGGTGGTGAGAATTTGAGATTGCTTAGTACTATCATAAAATTTGCAACGGTTGTGATGTAATTATATAAATATAGGCTATAGTGTGAAGCACTACACACACACAGAGCTTGACATACATGCTCAGGGCAAGTTCTGCAATCCTACTGTATGTGTACAGTATGTTCAGTTGGCTTGTCTGGGGCCAAATTTCTTTTTATTTTTGATGCATTTATATTTTTGACATGCATAAAACAATTTATTTTATTTGGATGAATTTGTTTGTCAGATTTACCGATTGTTATACTATCTCTAGTTCTTTCCTTAGTTTCAGGTAGCCAAAGCTAAGTTAAAGCTTCTGGTTTCAAAGCAGTTGGAGAGTTTTTGACTCTATCAATTTAGCACGAATTTGGCTATATTCCCCAACATCAGCTCTCACTATCTTTGATCACAGGCAGGTGATTTCGTCCAGGAATCGTAAAATCAAAATGCTTAAAAAAAAAAGAGTTTAGAGCATTCATCGGATCTTGCTCTTAGTATAATAATAATTTTATTTCATGTCATATTTGTGATTTTTTTTAAATGTAAAATGAGTTTTGAGCAATAGCTGTTCGTAATGTTCATATAGGCTATTCGTTATGAAAAAAAAATCGTTATCAAGAATAGCTTTATGAAGTTGTTTTAAAAAGTCTTTATAACAAATTTTAAGTAAAAGTTAATAAAATTTAATAAAAAAATAATTCTTGATGATATATTTAAAATGAGAGAAAATCACTGACATATTTAGGCTGTTTTACTAAATATGTTTTACGAATAAAAACATTTAACTTGCAATGTTAACTTATGAAATAAAATAAAGACAAGAAATAAATCACAACAAGATGTGTAATCAAGAAAAATATTTGACAATTACAAAATGAACCTTTGATGTTTGACAGTGAACGCAAAGCGATATAGCCTACAATCGCTGGCGTCGATTGTACGCATCACGTAATTTATGCAGAAACAACAACATTCTAATTTCTGATTGGCTGATAGGTGGCATTTAACTCTGTATAACTTGAGACAGCTATGAACTTTAATTGTCCATTAATTGTATATAGCGGGACATGTTATCCCTTACTTCTCCGTGTGAGAAATACAAGGTGAGAGTGTGTGAACTGGTTGAAATGCGTGTGTCTCACGGTGAATGCGTGAGACTTGAGAGCCCTGCAATACTGTTTTCAGTTTCGATTCACTGCTGTTAGAGTCGCTTTCATTTGCATTTGGGAACACAGCATTCATCATTAGAATAGTTTATAAATCTGTTGTTGTTTACAAAGAGAAGTTTCAGTGTTACATGATCCTTCAGAAATCATTCTAATATGCAGATTTGCTGCTCAAGAAACATTTACTATTTATTGTTATCAATGTTAAAAACTGTTTTTGCTGCTTAACATTTTTGTGCACAAACATTTGTGGTAAGATTAAAAAACATTTTTTTTATTCATCATACATTAAAGTGATAAAGTGAGTGAAGATATTTAAAATGTTACAAAGGATTTATATTTAATAAATGTAATAAATATATTTGATAAATTTGAACTTTCTATTTATCGAAGAATCCTGAAAAATAAAATGTATCACCATTTCCACACAAACGATGAAGCAGCACAACTGTTTTCAACTGATGATGATCAGAAATGTTTCTTGAGCATCAAATCAAATTGTAGTGATTTTTAAATAAGTGCTGGGGGTGTGGCTTTGGAGCATGGTCAGATTTTCCTGATTGTTTTGTCTCTAGCTGATCACATGCCTGAATATAAGACTGTTGGATTTGTATAGATTTAGGATAAAATCAAAGAGTTAAAGTTTTCTATAATTTATGCATGCTGAGGCCACACATACTTCAGGTATTTTTCCACATGGTCAGCTATTGTTATTAAGAGACAATTATGAAGACTAGAGGATATACTGTGTATAGCCAGTAGTAAAATAAGTTGTGTTTTGACATCTTGGAAAAAAACCTTGGTAGCTTGGTCTGAATTTTTAAATACTCCTCCAAGGGATTCGTGCAATTTACACCCAACTTCAACATTATACTAATACACTGAGATGATAAATCTGGAATGGTCTTGCCATGGTAACTTATTAAATCAATGACAAAAAATGAAAACAGGAAGAGGCTCATAAAAGTTTATTCTGTGATTTAGATCAGGAATACATGGGTGGGTCTTGGTCATAGTGCCACCAGCTTGCAGCAATCAGTCAGAATGTGTCAATTACGCATACATTCACATACATTAATGAAATTCGGTAGGCCTACAAAAAGTCTGTTAGAGCTATAGTCGCAATCTGAGTTTTGTGGAGAAAATGTTTGTTTCGCAAAGGAAAAAGTATTTAGAGCACACGAAAATCAATTTTGCATTTAAAATAAGTTTTTGGATGTGTGCAGACCTTCTCTTTTGCGCGTGCAACGTTTCACTAGCTTGCTCCCTTGATGCCCGCCCTCGGTGCTCTCTAAATGCCAACAGCACGCTTGCTCAACACAACCCAGCGTTACAATATGCCATAATTCCAGCCAATCAGAGACGAGGCTGCTAAATTCTGATTGGATGCCTTGACAACCATTCACAACTTTTCTTGCATTATCACAACAGCAGAAGAGGAAAAATAGTGCATGCATAATTATTATGCAAGTTGATATTCTGATTATATTTTTTTCCAAGCACATTTTGCCAATTCCAAACAACATCAATTTTAATAACTACTATTAATCTTGTATTTAATCACTTATAATCTATATATTATTGTTCATGAAGGCTGGAAGTGAAAAACGCCTTATATTCAGGTGTGCATAATTATTAAGTAGGTTATCTTCGACAGATAAAATTTCGAGACGGACTAAAAATGAACTCCCAAAAATTACTGCCAGATTCTGGAAGATAAAACTATATATATATATATATATATATTAGTATAGAATAGTCAAGGGAGCAAGTATAAGTATAGAATCCTAAAAAAAGACCCTTAATAAGAATCACATACTGAAGTGTAGTACAATACTTGAAGACTGATTGCGTTTTTGTCAATGGGCTTTTTGTGTGGGGACAGTCCCTAATTTTAGCAAGCAAACAGTATAGGTATAGCTGGGCTAAACACTGGCCAAATGCCCCATGTTACAGATACAAAGTATTGTCTTCTTAATTTAACACATTTCACTGTAACTTCCACTACTGGTAGTTTCTCCATCATCCATTTTCTCTTTTCCCATGTCTAAAAACATGTTCTCAGGATAAACAGTCATTTTAACCATTTGATGTGGCATACTAGATTTCATCAGTCTCTGTACTGAGCTACACTTCAGTATGTGATTCTTATTAACTAGGGGTAATTTTTTAGGATTCTATACTTAACCTAAGTCTCTGAGAACCTGACACCTTGTACTTCTGGAGACCCCAGGTAGGTTGCAGTTCTGGAAAATGGTGGCGCTGGTTGCTTAGGTAGACTAAATGGTTCCTGGTGATTTCACACCTAATTCTTTACCTTAACTCCTAATTCTTTTGCAGTTAACATGCATCTTTTCTTCACATGTTTTTGAATGACCCTGCTGACCCACTGAGCATTTTGCTGTACAATGATTATACATTAACTTTGCAATTTCTAGTATTGTATTAGTTTTGAATATTTCTCATGGGCATTTAATAATTTTTGACTTTCAGTCTGAGTTAAATCTCTTTTTTGGCTCATTTTATCTAAAAGAAAATCTGCTTAATAATTATGCACACTTGAATATAAGACATTTTTCACTTCCAGCCTTCATGAATAATTATATATCAATTATAAATGATTAAATACAAGATTAATAGTAGTTATTAAGATTGATGTTGTTTGGAATTGGTAAAATGTGCTTGGAAAAAATATCAGAATATCAACTTATGCATGCACTGTATTTTTCCTCTTCTGCTGTCGAGGTAATGTTGTGATTGGTTGTAAAGACAGCCAATCAGAATTTAGCAGCCTCGTCTCTGATTGGCTGGAATTATGGCATATTGTAACGCTGGGTTGTGTTGAGCAAGCGAGCCGTTGGCATTTAGAGAGCACTGAGGGTGGGCATCAGGTGAGCAAGCTAGTGAAATGTTGCACGCGCAAAAGAGAAGGTCTGCACACATCCAAAAACTTATTTTAAATGCAAAATTGATTTTCGTGTGCTCAAAATATTCTTCTTTGCGAGACAAACATTTTCTCCACAAAACTCAGTTCGCGTGCATGCAAAATGCACTTTTGCGTGCTCAAAATATGATCTTCTGCGCGCAGAATTGTGACAGAGATCTAAGCCTATAACTTCCTGTTGGGTTCATGGTATAGCTCTAACAGACTTTCTGTAGCTGTTGTGATGTTCCATGTGCCTACCGAATTTCATTAATGAATGTGAATGTATGCGTCACGTCTGTTGTAATTGACACATTCTGACTGATTGCTGCAAGCTGGTGGCACTATGACCAAGACCCACCCATGTATTCAGACTGAAGTCTGATCTAAATCACACAATAAACTTTTATGAGCCTCTTCCTGTTTTCATTTTTTGTCGTTGACTTAAGTCACCATGGCAAGACCATTCCAGATCGATCATCAGTGTATTAATATAATGTTGAAGTTGGGTGTAAATTGCACGAATCGAATAGAAAACAATATCTTTATCTCTTCGATTTTATCCACTTGTCATGTCTAGCGTAAGACACCATAATGCACAGCTAAATCTATACAAATCCAACAGTCTTATATTCAGGCATGTGATCAGCTATAGACAAAAAAGCAGGAAAATCTGACCATGCCCCCAAGCCACACCCCCAGCACTTATTATTTAAAAATATATATTTTCACATTAAAAGATATATCTTATATTTTAATAATACAAACTATTGTCCTGTAAAAATAAAAAGCAGCATTCAATAATCATGATAATAATAATATAATATAATAATTTTATGAATAGAATTTTATTAAAGTACCTGCCAAAAGTTTGGAAACATTACAATTATTTATGATTTTGAAATATATCTCTTCTGCTCACCAATGCTGTATTTATTTGATCAAAAATAAAGTAAAAACAGCAATATTGTGAAATAATATTACAAATAAAAAATTACATTAATTTTCGGTATCACATGATCTTTCAGAATAACTACAATTTGATTTGATGCTCAAGAAACATTTCTGATTATCAGTTGAAAACCGTTGTGCTGCTTCATATTTTGTGTGGAAATAGTGATACATTTTATTTTTCAGGATTCTTTGATAAATAGAAAGTTCAAATTTATCAAATATATTTATTACATTTATTAAATATAAATCCTTTAACATTTTAAATATCTTCACTCACTTTTCATCACTTTAATGTATGATGAATAAAATGATTAATTTCTCTCTTTTTTAAATCTTACCACAAATGTTTTAAAACACCCCTAAATTGTATTAACTGTGCTGTCAGCAGGCATTTCATAATCTAGAACGACAAAAACATTATTAGTAATTCTGATATAACATGCCAGTTGAGAAATGCAATAAAATACAATGTTTTGTTTGTTATATTTCAATATTCCAGAGAATATTATCCAGTGAATAAACATTATCCAGTGAATTATTCTTCACTCTTTAGCCAATTAAACAGCTTATAAACCTACTAAAACTGTAGTTTAAAATGAAGTTGATATGACTCCTTTCAATTATTTATTTTCTCCATTTGAAAACATTAGACCTTCTACATTTATTTTGCTTATTGTTAATATTAGTGTTGCTGCTGATGCTTTAAATAAATTTTTTTTTTATAGTAATATGACGATTAAATTTAACATGAAAGACTGGTAGTTTTCAGCACTTTTTTTTAAATTTTTTTTTTAAGATGGCTGAAAGGAGGAAAAACCAAAGTGAAGGATGGACTTACTTCACTCAGTCATTTATTTACTTTATAACAGTAAATAAGTATCGGTTCTGCATATCGGTTATCGGGCACATAAACGCAAATAATTGATATCGGTATTTTATTGTTATAAAATATCAATATCGGTCGATCACTAGTTGTAACTCAAACATACAAGGTCCAATCTGCCCCAAACTTCACAAGTTTGATGAGAGTCCTGGCCCAAAGACATTCATGCATTCCACCCATTCATTCTCCAAATGGCTTATCCTCTGTAGAGTTATAGGAGGCCTGAACACATCTACACATGATGCTCTCCCCCAACATGCACTAATGCTGCTTGTAGCAAATTGTTTGCTTATTTTTCATTCACAAGGGTCTTTTCTCCTGTCAATGCATTGCCTTTTTATAGAATATTGAAATGAAGGAATTAGAAAATGCTCTTTCCATGAACTGAACCATGACCTTTTATGAAAGAAAAGTATTGGGTTGTGTCTTGGCAAGCTCTATTTATTATTTATTATCTTTTGTAGTGTATTTATCCTGAAACCTTTAAATTTCTTCTTAAAAAAAAAAACAGTTTAGCAAGTTTAAAATGAATATATGTTGATGTCAGGTAAAGTATTTGGATTATTATACATATATTTTGCCCTAATACAGCTTCCTCTGTTGTATCATTTCCACCTATTTTGTCTCCGTCGGGCAGGCAGTCAAATATTAGCATGATGTCATGAGGAGCATATCCTGACTGCCTAGATAGCAAGCAACCATTGAAACAATGTTAAGTTGATGTTGACGCGTCAACACCAACGACATTTAATTAACATTACAAAGTGGTGTTGGGTTAATATCACTTTTGCACCCACGATTAATGCTGAAAGAAGATTGAGATTTGAACAGAAAATCAATAAAAATGTCATTGAATCAACATTATGAAGTGATGTTGGTTCAATATCACTTTTGTACCTGCAATAAGTTGGTGAGATTAAAAAAAAAATAAAAAATCACTGAAATTATCAAAAATGAATCAATGGTAATGTCAGTTAATCAATGTTACACTATAATGTTGATTCTGCATCACTGCCATTGAATCAATATTGAAATTAACAAAAACTGTCATTGGTAATATCATTTGATCAATGTTTGTTGGAACATTGAAAATACAACTGAAATGTCAACATAAAATAATGTTGCCATCTGATGTACCAAGTTAATGTTGAAACAACATTAATATTTCTGACCATTTCAAAGTTTAGGGAAAACCTTTTCAAACATGAATGACACCTTTCCAGCAGTTGAGTCAATTTATTTTATTTGACAGTTTAACACAATGACAAAAAGTTCTTAAAAAGAGAGAGAGAGAGTGGGGCAAAAAGGACAAAAGCATTACATCCTTTAGAAATTACATTACTTTCAGAAGTCTGATGTCATTACGACAAGTGGTCCAGTGGTTCAAGTTTTCAAAATATGGCTTGCATCAGTCTACTGCCTCTTTTCCTTTGGGTTCTCTGACATCTGAAAAAGAAAATATGATGTTACTTAAGAACAAGTCAATTCAGTTGTCATGCATAGTCACATTCAAAAATATTAATGACAGTTTCTTTAACCTCTCAACTGTCACCCCCCATTTTTGAACGTAGACGTGAAAGTGCATTATTCAAACTTAAATTTTTTAAATTAATGAACACTTTGGAATACAGACCCAAGGTTGGACTCTTTTTAAAGAAGAATACATTTTATTGTAGAAGTGGAATCGTTTCAAAATATGAAAGTATAATTTTACTGTAAAGAAAATGCACTGTAAAAATTTTATATAATATTTTTCATAACAGGTTTTACACAAAAATTGCTATAAAATTAAAGCCGTATGTCTAAGTAAGTTATATTCCAAATTTGAAGTGGATATAAAAAAAATTGAGGTTCCTGTGAGATTGTATTTAGGCCGTTATACCACAAACAACCACCTGGTGACACCCCAACTCCATTGACATTTTTTAAATGGATTTTTCTGTCACAGATGTCTACCTTTCTCTGTCAATATTACTTCTGTCACAAATAATCTTGAGACTCAGACCTTTCCAACCATATGTATTTTTTTCAAGATTATAAAAGTTTTGATTAAAATATTGTTAATACATTTTGTAATATGACACTTGACACCACCCACTTAGGGGGAGGAGACCGCCAAAATATTTTAAAGTATCATTTGCCTGGTAATCGCAATGTCCGATTTCAAAATTGTTTACACAGGATGCATTTTGAGGTTTTAAGCTTTCAAATGATGTCTAACTTAGGGTGATTACTAACATTTTTGATAGAGTAAAAAGGCAATACATTATGTAACAGCTGACACTTAACAGGTTAAAGCAGGAAATTCATCTTATGGTAGGCCTTACTCTTTTTAAATATCACAAAATAGCCATGTCTGTCACTTTCTGAATAATTATGAATGATTGATTACATGTTTAAGCAGTTATCAGGGAGCAGGAGATAAGGTACAGGATAGCTTCAAGTCCCAGGACAGGTGACGATCCTTTCGACTACAACTCAATGTATAAACAAATGTCACCATTATCAGGTGCTACTCATTGTATTTTTTTTTTTAATTGTCCATCCTCATCTGCCTTCACTCCTACTAAAGGAAAGAATGCAAGGTGCTCTGCAAGCATTGCGTAATAGATCAATACATGGGCTATGTGTATATAACTATGATATTCTTGCTCATGTTCATGTCATGAAGAATGTTCATGCACTTCAAGAAATCTGTTAAATATTGTTGGAACTTTCATCAGAAAATTCTTAATAAATATTACTAAAGCAAGATGCATGCATGTTTTAAGAATTTAGAAAAATGAATAGTTTACTTAATGTATCCTATTAGATTCAGTAACAATAAATCAAATGCAAGTAACAAGCACGCAAAACAAAGGAATGGAGAAATAATAAGATAGATGCACCACTGTTTGAAGCCCAGAGAATTCATGCATGTCAGGTGGTTAAACAAACAAGAATTCTGTATAGGATGCACCTTTGTTTTCTTTCTAATAAGGAAGCATCAATTAGATTACTGAGAAGTGCACATGCAGAACCAAAATGGGTGTTTACCAATCAATGTGCATTTTCAAACTACACTTCATGAAGATCCACCCCTAAACCAAGCCCCTAGTCGATTAGAGCAAATCGGCTAAAGCAGTTGAAAATGCCCATCATGGTTTGATACGCCCCACTGATTGAGAGACACCCACTAGTGTTCTGCAGAGATACATGCCTGCATGATCTTGTGCTAATCAACTACAAATCACTGTTAGTTCAATGTCACTGTCTTTACCCACGTGTGCTGTCAACTTTCATCAAAATTTCAATGCTGATCCAACATACTTTAAAAAGTATGAATATCAATCTCAACCAAAATGTTGGTTTGGATAAAAACTTAACATTGTAACAATGTCACCATTGCTATCTGGGTGTTGCCTTGATACCTGCTGATCCTATTTTTGTTTTTTTTAACTCGCCTTGTTTGTCCGTCTCCCAGGCTGATGAGAGGTATCGTAAGAATCTTCAGGGCACCTCTCATGCTGCTCCACCCAAGCAGTCTCCTTTGCCACAAGGATCTGAACTGTACTCCAATGGAAATTCCACTGAGTCCTCAGGCATGCACAGGCCTATGGAACCACAAGTAACCTGAGAGAACTCACTCCTGTTTTTCCTATTTCTCCTCCCCTCTCTGTCTCTCTGTCTCTGTTTAACAATTGTAAGAAAGATATTCAAATTTTTTAAACGTATAAGTGTAGTTGTCGAATCATAAGGGGTACCATTTTAATACCTTTGTCTCAGTTCAGTTACTTTGTGTGTTTGTTTTATACAGCATGTCTTTTTCTTAGGAGTAAACACATCGTCATGGCTAGGGGTGGGAATCTTTAGACACCTCACAATCTGATCCAGTTCCGATTCTGGATTCAATTTGATTCGATTCTATGATTGATCTGCAATTTGAATCCAAAAAGTGAAACTGATTACCCCTTGCCTAACTGCTAGTTGATCAAACCAGTTGTTAAGACAGTCTTAGAATAGTGGCTGTTTATACAACTGGCCCATGTTCTGATTTTGGGTGTTAGCTTACCTAATTTTGTCGCTGGGTGAGGGGGTCTGTTGGATTATTCATTAAATATAACAAATAATTGTTTGTCTGATTGGTCCAGCTGCTACAGTGTGTAATTGGCAGCAAGAAGAATATGACTGTCTCTAGCGCGCACACAAGAGACATTGCACATAAAAAAAAGCTCAGAAACATTTAAAGAGAAAATCACAATGCATCGGGGAATCAGTTTTTTTTTTCTCCCACCCCTAGTAATGCTTACTGTGTCACCTGTGTTCCAGACAAGGTCGGAAGAGGGGACATCCATGTTGAAATGTCCCAATTCAAACATCAGTGAGTTTGAGTCAATCACACGTCATGTTAACATAATGACCACGTGGTCTCGTCAGAAACAGAAAAAAAATTAACATTAAATTTCGTTTTGAAAACGGTTGACGAAAAGCTACAACTATGGTATCATTTTATAATCTTAATGTCTAATGTTTTTAAGTTTGACATAATGTAGTTCCACATATGTTAGTTGGAAGCAGTGACGTCAAATGGCACATCTTGCTGAGGTCGGGGTTGATCGATCTACCCCGATTTCACAGGTTGGATATCCGACTTTAAAGGGGTCATCGGATGCTACATGCACTTTTACAAGTTGTTTGAACTGAAATGTGTGTTGGCAATGTGTGTACTAGTGATGCGCGGATGGCGGTTAAATCCGCGGGCGCTGCGGATAATTCGCGGATCGGGTGAGTCGGGTAATAAGAAAATGCATTCTGATTATTTGAGGGTGGGTCACGGGTGGATAAAATAAATAATTAATGATGCAAGTATTAACTACATTTTCTAAATTATGAACGTGTTTTAAATAGGCTACAGAAATTGAATAAACTAAATTAACATTAAAAGTTATTCAACAAAACATTATTTTGTCAAGAGCAGTAAGGGATTGTCTTTTGTTGTTTGATTAACATTAATAAAAGACGGCACAGCTTATTTCATGGATCCATTACTGATACTCATGCGTTTTATTTTGCAACTGTTTACATTAACTTAAGACAAAACCGACAGTACTTTCTCAATTTGGTACTCGCAATACACGCTTTGGATGTGACTGAGCTTACCGAAGTATCGAATGGCTTGAAAAGACGTGAAAATAATACATTTCTGTGATGATGCAACAATGACCGATTAGGCAATTGACAATTCTGTCAACTGTCCCGAAACGCGAGCTAAAGTCTTCTGTTGCAGCGTGCAGCAGCTCTAGATGCGTCGATGTGAAGTGAAAGTCAAAGAGAGAAGACGCGGTACAGCTGAATCACTTACGCTGTTTTCATCTGATGGTTTGTGTGGATTTATTTACTCATCTAACCTACACGCTATATTGAATAAAGGTTTTGCAGTAATTTCCCTCATTTTAAAGTCGAAAGCTGCGGGAATGAGCAATCCCGTAACAAAATTCACGATCTGATTAAACATAATTCTATTATACAGAGATTTGTGAAATAGATTTTCATGACTTTTCAAAAACTTTGAGTTTATTTATTTTTACAAAACTTTCTAGGCCTGGAAATTGCTGTTTAATGACTTTTCCAGGTTTTTCATGACCGTACGAATCCTGATGTGATGATCGGGTGCGGGTTGGGTGCGGCTATTTAAATCAGACAAAAATACAGGTGCGGGTGGATAATTTATTTGAAGCTGCGGATTCGGGTGACGTTTTAGCTCATCCGCGCATCACTAGTGTGTACACAACCACCCTATAATAAAAATCTACCCAGTGTTTTTTTTTTATCTCGTTAAATCATTTCCCCTTTCTCAAATCGAGCCGATCTCAGATGTCTGTGTGACATCACAAAAACAGGCCCCTCCCACAATAATTTGATTGACAGTAGCGTTTCAGCACAGACTGGACTGGCGTCTTACTTTAGACCTGCCCTGAGTGAGCTGTCATCAGTCCGCCATTGTTTCACTACCGGAGCAAATGTAGATAAGAATGTCTCCTAAGCGATAAATGCGTCTATGTTTGCACAAATCATTCGTGATCCAGCTTCACCAACAGAAGATGTGAGGTTTTTTTAATGAATCTTTTCAAATCTCCTTTCCTAATAATGTGCTAATTAGCAAGTTTCACTATGAATGCATCTAAAGAAAACAGTCCCTCAAAGAGCGGCTCGGAAGAGAGGGGCGGGGTCAGCAGAGCTCATTTGCATTTAAAGGAAAATGCTACAAAACGACTTTCTCTGAAAAAAGCTGTTTTTGACAGGGTAAAAAGGGTGTTGTTTTACACTACCATTGAGAAATTTTAACCAAACTATGTTACAGAATTTTCATTAAGACCCTAAAGAATCATATCAACTTGTGGAAAATGGGCATTCGATGACCCCTTTAAGTGGTGTTCCAGATGTTATTTCAAAGTAGAAAGTGGGAAAAATCTGAATTTCGAGTTGTCTGGAACGCAGCATAAGACTCATGACAAGGCATGTCATGACATGTGAGCAAACCATGTGAATGTGAATGAAACTGAACTGCTCAAAGCTTCTGGGTGACATAACCCTGCTGTCATCTGTGAATTAATAGTTTCTCTCATCTTTCACAGTCTGCATCATCGTTATCATCTGTCTTTGTTTACTCCTTGATTACTTAGTGTGTCTAACCTCCATGTCACTCTTTCCTGTTGTTCTCTCCCCCTCCCCAAAAGGTCCAGTGGTCTCACTTAGCTGCTCTAAAGAGCAACTCATCTGCACCCCCTGTGTCTCACTCCCAGTCCTTCAGTGATCCTGTTCCTAGTTTTGCACAGCTTCATCTTCGCTCTCAGGACTCCTCTCACCAGCACCACCCAGTGCACACTTCATACCCTGACCACTCTCAACATCTTTCTCAATCCAGGGGCCACGAGGCCCCTGAGCAGACCCTTGATGAAGAGGTGCCCCCGAGGGTAAGAAAAGGGACCATTGATTAATTTTTAGAGACATCTGTCTGATACTAAGTGGCACTATGAGTACATTTATGTTTTCACCCATAACTCTGGAATTGTAGAGGCTAAAATCTTGTTTTAATACCTTTAAATGGATAGTTCACCCAAAAAATGAAAATTATGTGATCAGTTACTCACCTTCGTGTCATTCCATGCCCATAAGATTTTTTTTTCCTTTTCAAAAGTCAAATGAAGATATTTTAATTAGGGATGCTCCGATCAGGATTTTTGCAGCCAATACTTAGTACTGATTTCTTGTCATGGTGATCGGCCGATACCGATGCCGATTCTGATGCTTCAAGCTTTATATAGACCGTTTCATCGGGCGCACACGCCTGGCCCAAAGGTAACTTCCGGTCTGTGTTTTTTTTATCAGTCTGGCTATGGCGCCGGCTACAAACGCAGTTAAAGTTAAGGTGATGAGTAGACTGAAGTTGGGCTCAGGGGGTTGTGCTGTGGTATGTGTTTCCCATACATTTATTTGTTTGCGGCGCTCACCACAATATCAAAACTGACTGATTTTTCAAAAGGCTTTGTTGAATAAATATAAGCACGTACTGCACGTTTAAAAATCAAAACGAGGTGCGGGTGTTTTTATATCACTATTGCTGAAGGAAGACTATCTTTCGAAAAATGTCTATGTCATTTTCATTTCATCCTGCATGTATGTTATATGCCTGATAAAGCAGCGTTTGTGAGCTCAGTGCAGCTTTGTGTACAGCAGTTACTGGGGAAACCTCTGTTTTTGTTCCGTCCTTCACGCTGTGACAACTCACAAAAGACTATTTTTAACCAAGCAGTGTGGAGAGCCGCTTCAGAAACATGCCGCGGCTGGCTGATAAACACAAGCACTGACTAGAGCGGCCACGAACAGCTCCGGTGGCCGTGGAGCCGTAACGCGCCGCAGACACGTGCAGTGAGGTGCAGATCAGCTCTAACATCACACAATCTGCTGTGTAGATGAATCATGCAAAAACATACATGACAAACAGCAAATTTTTCATTGTTTCTTGAAACGTCATAGCATTGCCACACCGTCGATGACATGACTGTGGCGCCAAATCATTCATGTCCCCACGCATCATGTACGTCGTCACGCGTTGACGTCATCAAATTGCTATCGGTTTCTGAGATCGGCCAAGTTGGTGAGTACCGATCGAGTCATAAAATATGATTATCGGCCGATCTCCAGCCAATCGATCAGAGCATCCCTAATTTTAATGAAACCTGGCAAATTTTGTCTCTCTCCATTCAAAATCCATTCAACCAAAACTTTCAAGCTTCAAAAAGTTCCTAAAGACATCATAGAAGAATAAATATGAATCGAGTGCTTTAATCCAAGTCTGCTTAAAAGACATGATCACTTTGTATGATGAACATGTTTTATTTACACTTTTATTCACATATAGACAGTATAATAATGGAGGCTCAAATGTGTTTGCTTGATGCACAAGAGCCACCAAGGTTTATTCTCGAAGGTCACACAAGCATGTTTTAGTGTCCGCTAGAACAAATGGGGTTTGTTCTCATGAGTCAAGCAAGTGTGGTTGATCTGCCATTGACCATATTTAATGTGACCGTATGTGCATGATTAATGTTTTTGTGAAAAAAAAAAAACTTTTTACTTTCATGGTCTGTTTACCATGAAATCTGGAAAGTAGGGGTGTCAAAATTAACGCATTAACACATGCGATTAATTCTTTCAGTTTAACACGTTTAAAATATTTATAGCAATTAATGCAGGGTCGGAGCTAAGGTTGGCCACACCACTCACAACTGCTGCTTCTGTTTCTTTTTTTTTCTTGACAAGAATTGCATTTGTTTAGATGCAGAACATCTTTACAACCACATCAAATGGAAGACTTTTCAGATGCACACTCCAACTAGTCGAACATGTGTGGAAAGGGTACACGTGACAAGGGAGCTTCAGTAGGAACAACAGTGAACTGCGGTCAGATGAGATGTTGATCTCAGTAAAAACAAATTTTCCTGTCCTGTCAGCCATTATACTGTGCTCATAGCACGTGCTCTTCAATTGCACACACATATGCTGCGGCGTGCACTGTAGCCTATATCATTTCGTATTAAAGCACAAAAAAAACTACAAGCATGCAATATCGTAGTTATGTCTTCAGTTAAGTCATGGAGTTACTAAAAAGGCAATTAAAGCTGCCTTAAAACTGCATGTAAGTGGTTTCCAAAAGTGTCCTGGAGCACCTCAGCACTGTCTCCTTCATCTAACACACCCTATTCAACTCGTCAGCTCATTAGCAGAGACTTTAAGACTTGAAGTGCGTCAGAAAAGGCAATGAGTAGTGAGAAAATACGATGCTTGTCAGTTCCACATCATGTTCAGCAGCGGCAGCTCTTAAAGCAGCCAAAATAACCTAATAACACAGATGCTGTGATGTCTGTTATTCAAAGAACAAAAAATTAAGAGGAAATCAATAACTTTAGATTAATCTCTATTTAATTTAGAATTTAGTGTTTGATAACTATTCAATTTCTGTACATTTCTTACCTGCTAAAGGGCAGAGGTAGCTAAATATGACATTTATTATAATGGATTTATGTAATGATTGTTTTAAGTTCACTTCAATTAGAAGTTGTTATTTTTTAAAGTCTAATGTTAAAAATGATAGCTCTCAATTATACAGTAATGTTGAATGGCTCTGGTCTATAGTTAAATATTAGGGGGAAAAAAACAATTTCATAGAGACAGTAGTAGTATTGGTATCAGTGATACTTGCCTTCAGTCATAAAAACAAATATTAAAGGGGTCATATGATGCTTTTTTAAAGATCATTATTTTGTGTATTTGGTGTAACAGAATAGGTTGACATGCTTTAATGTTCAAAAAACACATTATTTTTCAAATACTGTTCATTATTGTAGGTCCTCTATGCCCCACCTCTCTCAAACGCTTCGTTTTCTACAAAGTCCCTCCTTCCGACAAGCGCAGTCTGCTCTGATTGGCCGGCTGACCCAGTGCATTGTGTTTGGCCGAACACCGCAAGCACTCGTCGACAATGTAACGCCACTTACCATAATCGCGAGCTTCAGCTTTCAAAGTAAATGTAAAGACAGAGCCTGAAAGGGAAACAGTCTCGTGACAGACACAGTGATGAAACTGGTATGTGTTTGTGATGTGACCCCCTCTCTCTCTCTCTCTCTCTCTCTCTCTCTCGCTCTCTCTCGTGCTCTCTTCTGTCTGTCTCTCTCTCTCTCTCTCTCGCGCTCTCTCTCTCGCTCTCTCGCGCGCTCTCTCTCTCTCGCTCGTGCGCGCACACACACACACGATGACTGATTCAGAAGCACCAGATTGTCATAGCAAAGTCAGAATTACCTCCTCTCCTAGGTTCACGAAACGGACGTCCATAAAATGCATTGCTGTTCTGTTGTAAGTAATCTTAAAGATTCCTAAATGCATCTACTTCCGGAAGGCCAAATAAAGTGCTTTTGCTTTCGCCTAGAAACACACAGCGTCTCCCTGACATGCTGCATCAACACTAACTGCGGTTACTGAAACCACGCCTTCTTTCTTTGCGTGCACATTTGGGCACATTATGCAAATATTTCCACATAGTGAGGTAGATATGGGGGGCCTGTTAGAACGAGCCGTTTTAGGGGGGCGTGGCAGAGTCTTAACTTTGATAAAGAATATCTCTTTGGTTTTGAGACTTTAGTCTTTGCAACTTCAGGGATCTTATCTATGCACAATCAGCTTGTAACACTCCAAAGAGAAAGGAAAACTTGAAATCGCATCATATGAAAATATACTGTATGTTGTTTTAACTTTAATTTGAAGATTGAATGTGAAATTATTGAAATATAAAAGTATATTTAAAAACTTTGTTAGGTGGGATTAATCTCGATTAATTTCAGAAAAATGTGCAATTAATTATTATTATTTTTATTTTTTTATCAATTGACAGCACTACTGGAAACCAAATATAGTTTTAGCATTTTTAACAAAAAATAGATTGTAAAAACCTGATTTAGTTTTACCATAAAATTTTCTTGCCATTAAAATAGCCACAGAATCTGGCATGGTGTTAAAAATAAACAAACCACATTTTCTCCACTTTTTAAAACTGCTTGATCTCTTATAGTGCTACTTGTTTCTATACAAGTAATAATTTGTGCTAGTTGCTTTAAAATCAAATGTAATATAATAATATGTATTTAATATTGACAAGATCCTCTTTTTACTTTCCTGCAAGGTGCCAGTAAGAACAGTGTCCAGATCTCCTGTGTTGTCCCGTCGAGATTCTCCACTACAAGCTGGACAGAGGAATGCTGGAATGTGTGATCTTTAACATAATTTATATGTAGAATATTCACCTCTAACATTACATGTAAAAGTTTATATTTCTCAGGAAAATGTCAGTAATTTTGTCTTTTGACCTCTCTTCCTCTTAGTAACATGGAGCCACGGCTGCGGGTTGAACAGCTCTCATCTAGACCAGGTAGTGGGAGTTCGTCTGGCTCCAGTAACTCCAGCTTTCAGACTGGATCACAGGCCAGCTCAGGGGAGAAGTTCAGGGTCCATTGTGAGTATTTTTATTTATTTATTGTTTTATTAACACACTGACATTCAAACTAATTCAACACTCTTTAGAAGGGGTGTCCAAACCTGTTCCTGGAGGGCCACTGTGAAATAATTATGAATTACACTTTTTTGAAAACTTTTACTATATTACACTATTAGAGCTGCTGAGATTAACTAATCATGAAAAAAAGTATTATATTTTTTATTAAATATTTTATAGCATTATATTTTTAACTACTGCCGCTGCATCAAAGGTTGCAGCTCTGAGCATTGTAGCCGATCACAGTCATGTCTCTTGAGCGCATGAATGCAGTTGTCTCACCACTGCAACTCAATTTTTGCACGCTCACAAATGCTTTGATCATAACTAACACAGTGCAAACACAATGTAAATAAGAGGTTCATTGTGCAGTGTAGACAGTCATAGATAGATATTTGGATCCTCTTTGTACAATTTCTGGGTCACAGCCTTTTTACTTGTTAACAATAATATCTTAAACCCCATCAGGGGTATCCCCCGAATATATAACTTCAAATGACTTGGGAATACGAAGAGTAAAAATACTGGTATTAATAGACCATATACCTTCTCAAAAACGACTCATCTTCGAACACTAACAAAATATATGTGCATGATGTGCTGTGCAGGCAGTCTTTTGCTCATGTATTCATCTCGATTATGTAATAACAACCCGGAAGTTGAAAGTGAGTCGTTTTAACAGCTTGGTTCCAATAAAAGCAGTTTCAGCAAGGATGTTTTGAGTTCTGAAAAGTTCAGTATGTTTTTACATGTCCTCTTATATGTTATAGGTGCAGTGTGTAGATTTTAGCGGCATCTAGCGGTGATGTTGGGAATTGCAATAAACGGATTAGCCCCTGCCCCGCCCCTCCCCTTGAGAAGCTAAAGTTGCCAACACAGGACAAAGATGTAGTCATCTGAGACAGCAGAGAGTAGCCAGTCTAGCGTTGAGGTTTCTTTACAAAGATAAATTATATATAATTAATTATTTAGTAAACTGATATGTTATATATTATGATGGAACTTTTGCAAAAGGCATTTACACTGTGAATGATCAAGTTACGCATACCAACAAACAAGTTACACTCCATTTATGCAAATTCTGAAAGTTACCATTGTTGGTCAGTTGAAAGGCACACGATCCTGTTACATGAAATTACAATCTAAATTAATAATTTTTCTGCCTGATTCATATTTTCGCTTCTTTGATGATGAAGATTGACGCTCTGTCGGCTCTTGTGCAAAATAATACAAGTGGTCCTCTTATTTGTTCAAATATTTCTTACTCTTTTTACTTCTACGAACAACCTCTGCTTCTAATAAACCACACATAGACTACTACTACTACTACTTCGTGTGTATTCAACGTAGTGATGATGCAAGCTGTCTCTAAAACACAAGGAAGAAACGAAGAAGAACAACAGTGACAAAACACGGTCTGTAGAGTAGTTTGTCCGTTTAGGGCTACTGTAGAAACATGGTGGCGTAAAATGGCGACTTACACCGCGGGTCCCCCTCCATGGTTATGTAGATAGAAATGGCTTATTCTAAGGTCATTAAAACATAACGGTGAATTTTGTAAGGTATTTCTACACCACTGAAAATATAGTTTTGTATGTTACATTGCATTTCTGTAAACAGATTCTCAAAAATATTACACATTGCACCTTTAAAAGGGAAAATGCGATTTCTCAATTCATGATCCCTTTTTGATTAAAAATCCCCATAACTTGTTTGATGACATAAAAGGAGTTTTCATTAACTGGTTTCACAGTGATTTGAGGCAGCTTTTATTCTTGCTGACCCAGTCAAGTGATCAAATTACATATTTATTTGCATAACTTCATTCTTACATCTGCCGCTGCCAGTTCTGAGATTCTGTATGTCAGTCTAAAAATTCATAAATCAATAACTGATTTTCAAAATTACAACTTTCACCTGAGATTCCGAGCCAAATTACAGGGGGGGTAAAAATGAATTTAGAAAGATAGCAGCATCAATATGTCTCCAGGAGTAAATGGTTAAATTGTACACATTTTCACTGGTCAAAAACCAAATGTGGGTCACTTTACAATCAGCTGATACTTTTTTTTTTTTTAGAGACATGTCTGAAGAACAAATAATGTTGAAACTAGAAATTTATCTTGTTTCCCTCTATCAAAACAGTTGCATAGAGCAGACCTGTCTGTGTACCTTATTAATTTTTTTCCAAAGTCTGGGTGCCTGCAACTCAAGAAATATGAAAGATATATCGATATCATTTTAAATTCTGGTTCTTAATAAACTTTCCTTTTGTAATCTTAATTTTTAAGGTCTTGCATAGTTCAATCCCAGAGACATGGGGAGCCCAAAAAAGTCATTTTTAATTAATGGATGAAAGCCAAATCTGGTCACTTTGCATACAGCTGATATTTATTGTATTTAAAGAACAATGTCTGAAGAACAAATAATATTGAAAGTGGTATTTGATTCAAACATGTAGCTACAGTACTGCATATTTGAACTCTTGGTAGCTTCAGAAGCTGTTAAAATAAACAAAATCCCTTTTTCAAAATAATCCTGAAACAGATTCAAATATAGAATCTTATGAATAGACTACTGAGAGCAAGTTAATGCACCTCGACTTGACAATTTTAGTGCATTTTTGACCAGGGGGCAGCAAGTATATTTGGCATCAGGCCAAAAACAAAAATTTGCCGCTAAATGGTGGGCCAGAACATAGTCAAAGGATAATTTAAGAAATTAATTGATGATAAAATGCAACTAGAATTTCCTGTGACAGTGTCTTTTGTAACTGGTAGTGAGCTGTTACTCTGTGTTAAATCCTGTAGTTGGACAGTCATTAACAAAAAGCCACATTTGTGTGGCGGTGTCCGTGTTTTACACTGGAAAATTTAATAAAGCAGTGTAGTGACATGTAACCTGGCAAGTATCTTCATTCACCAACTTGCTACACAGACCACCTTGCTAAAACACACATATGTGGGAGATGCGGAATGGATAAAAATAACTTAAAAAATAAAAGAGGCTTGAATAACCCATTAATGGCATGTTTGAGTCATGCTCTTAACAAACTATGTTTTATTTCCTCTTTCCATATTGTGAATAATAAATGTGTATCATTTTAATTTGCTTGTTACACAATGGAGCCTAACTTATTGTAATAATTATTTGACGTAGCCTACTTTTACACTCAGAATTATTCCTTGGCATTCTCACGTACTAAACTGCATTTTTTTTTTATTGTTTGCGTACTGGAGGTACGCTATTACGTCGTGTGCAGAGTGATGTTAACATTCAAGCTAGCTGGTGAAAGAAAATGGCACTATCAAAGAGTCTAAAGAGGAAAGTTGATAGCGAAAATAGGACATACAAAGTCAAAGAATGGAAAGACAACTATATATGTTCATCCTACCTAGTTTTGTAAATGCAAAGCCGGTGTGTCTTATCTGCAACGAACTGTCTGTGGATTAAAGTGACATCCATATCACCCAACATCCAAAAAATCGTGACTGATGGAAGATGCCAGTTTTCACATTAAGTGAGTAGCCTACTAAGCCCGTGTAGTTTAGTTTAGTTTAGTTTAACTTTATTGTCTGTACAGATTTCCTGAACAGAAATTCATCTTTGACACTGGCATAGAAAATACATCCTAACAGATAATACTATACATTCACATATCACATAATAAAAATAAATAAATTAAAAATTAATACAATACAATATGCATATATACATGTGTACACTAACCTACCCATAAAGATGCCTCATGATAATACCTCAATTAAGAATTTGGTTTAAAACAGTCACCGCCAATGGTACAAATGATCTTTTATATAGGTTCTTTTTAGCCAGCAGTATATGCAACCTGCGCCATGAAGGAAGAGCCTCAGAGCAGGAATGAAGTGGATGAGTTTGGTCTGAATATACTGCGATCGCCTTTTTTTCCATAAAGTGTAAAAACAGCTCTTGCATTGTACCGTTTCTGGACGATTATCTTATTTGCTTCATTAATTACTCGTGTCAATTTATTTTTCTGTCTCATTGTTAAATTGCCATACCATGATACAATATTATATGTTAAAATACTTTCAATCATCGATCTATAAACAATGGTTAGGACCCTCCTATCGATGCTAAAATTTCTTAGTTTCCTGAGTAGACCTAAACGCTGTATTGCTTTCTTGTGTATATGGTCCACATTTTCCTGGAATGAGAGTTTGTCATTAATGATTGTACCTAAATATAAAAAATTTGAAACTTGCTCTACCTTTACACCTTTTATAGTAATTTGTTCATATGAGACGCCAGCCGTACCGATCCTATTTTTGTTCCCACAGCATAGTTCCTTTTGTCTTCTCAATGTTCAATTGTAAGTGACTAAGACTTTCAATATACTCAAAATAAGTTAAACTCTTCATGTCCAATTGGCAAGAGATTAAAACCAAATCATCAATGTATTTGATCAGGGTGAGATCATCACTGTTACATTGAAGTTCATTAATATAGACAGAAAAAAGCAGAGGTGATAACACATCCCTGTGGTAACCCTGAATTCAGGACTGTATAATCAGATGAGATTCCATTGACACAAACTCGTTGGGGTCTATTTCTTAAAACATTTTAAATCCATAAAAATCAACTAACTGCTTACACCTAAATCTTTCAATCTTTCTTTTAAAATGTTCAGTTGTATAGTATTAAAGGCTGATGTAAAATCCATAAAAAGAATTCTGACATGAGCATTTGTTTTGTCTAGGTGGTGTTGGGCCTTATGTAAGGTCAGAGGCATCCACCGTGCTTGTAAGCAAATTGTAATGGATCTACAAAGCCTTTAATTTGTGACATCAATTCTTTACATAATATACACTCCATGCACTTGCACAGAATACAGTGGTGTGAAAAAGCTTTTGCCCCCTTCCTGTTTTTTTAATTGTTTGCGTATTTGTCACACTTAAAAGATTCAGATCATCAAACACATTTTAATATTACACAAAGATAACCTGAGTAAATACAAACTGCAGTTTTGAAATTATTATTTCATTTATTAAGGGAAAAAAGCTGTCCAAACCTGCCTGGCACTACGTGAAAAAGTAATTGCCCCCTAAATCTAATAACTGATTGTGCCACCCTTTGCAGCAACAACTGCAATCAAGCGTTTGCGATAAATGGCAATGAGTCTTTCACAGGAATTTTGCCCCACTCTTCTTTGCAGAATTGTTTTCATTCAGCCACATTGGAGGGTTTTTAAGGCAGTGGTTCTCAACCTTTTTTTTCCACCGGGCCGCACTATGGTCCAAGTGCAAGTCCGCACGCATATCATTTACATATTACGTCAGCAATACAAACCAACCTGATTTATAATATTATAGCCTAAATATTATGATATCTAATCGATTACATTCATTGAAATAAATAAATAATTCTACTCCCCATAAATAACACCCAATTTTGTGAACTTCGGCTAGAAAGGAGTAACAGCACAATCATAGGCGGAGTTTCACTTTTATGCGTGGGGGGGCACCCACTTTTTTATATGTTCTACATTTCATGTATATATGTAACACAAAGAGTAAAAAAAAGAAAGAAAAAAAAAAACATACCTAATGCAGAAAAGCCGCCTCTTTTTCAGAATTGCGCAGATGACCACTATCTTTCTTTCATCTCTTCTGATAAATTTTCAGTCAAATCGTTTTCTGTGTGCTAGATCAGAGCTAGAGCCCTGCATTTCAGCCTGACGGGCCCCGACTTTTTTACGCCCCTCAGGCTGGGCTTCGGGACAATTTTCACGTCATAATTCAGACACGGGCAGGGCCTCGGGCCTGTTTTAGGCTTTAACTTATTTTTATATTTTAGACATCCATCAATTAGTGATAAAAAAAATTGCCACGCTGATGGAAACAACACGAGACTGTGCTACTGTGACTGTCAAGAGCGGCTCTACGGTGTTTAGTGTCCAGCAGCAGCAGCGAGCGTGCCGTCAGCACAGCTGAAGTGTTCTGCGTTCAAATGCATGCAATAGGCTTAAGTTTGCAGCAAAGCATCGGCAAAAGTAATTACCATAAATGCGTCAGGGGGAAACAGTAAGGAGATATTTTAATTTACTAATAAACTAGTGTTTTCTGAGTCGGTGTTGCAAGGATGAAGTTGTCGATCCTGACTCACCATCCCTTCATTAGACGCGCCTTTAGAGAGAAGTGCATCTTTACGGATTATGATCATGCTGAAAGAGTTTTGGTTTTTGATTTTTTTATTTCATTAAGTAGTAATTTAAAGCTTTCTATAGATATATTTATCATGTCTGAGAGGCATGTATTCGCTGAGTTTCGGTTCATTTTTGTGAAGCGTGCCTGTTCAAGATGAGACGGCAGAAAGCGCATCATGTTTGATTTCTTTATTTTATAAAAGCACAACGTTTTGTTGATATTGTGAGTGCACACAAATAAAAGTAAACCCTTTACAGTTACGAATGATGTATTACTCTTACCTTTATGAGCAAAAATGACGGTGTATCCACTGAAGAAAATGCAAGTTGTCGCGCTGGCGTCTCTATGTCCTGCAAAGCACGCTTCAGCTTCCACTCTCTGCGCAAACTGTTGGATATAACGCACATTTATCTAGGTTTAAACATTGTTATATGCTTTAACTGTTTTATACCTAGATTTTATTTTAGTCAAGTTGTGATGATTTGAGAAGGATAAATTGATCAAGCATATGCTCACTGTCTGCCGATGGCCACTTGGTCGTTACTTTAAATGCGTAACGTTAATTGGGCTATGTGAGTACTGCTCATGTCTGAAAATAATATATTGAAAAACAAAATTATTTTACATAAAAACATTAGGCTATAGCTTACACAATATATAGCTTATATTTATTTAGTACATTTTTAAATTAATGTAAAAACTAAAATTAATTGTAAAACAAAGTTTTTTTTTTTTTTTAATTGTGTTCAGCACGGTGGGCCGCATTTGAATTTGTGACGGTCCGCGGGTTGAGAACCACTGGTTTAAGGTCATGCCACAGCATCTCAATCGGATTTAAGTCTGGACTTTGACTTGGCCATTCCAAAACCTTAATTTTGTTTTTCTTGAGCCATTCAAAGGTGGACTTGCTGGTGTGTTTTGGATCATTGTCCTGCTGCATAAACCCAGTGCGCTTGAGCTTGAGGTCACAAACTGATGGCTGGACATTCTCCTTCAGGAATTTCTGATAGAGAGCAGAATTCATGGTTCCATCAGTTATGGCAAGTCACCCAGGTTACGCCAGATGTAACATTAGAAATGGCTTCATAACCCTTTCCAGACAGATACATGTCAACTATTTTGTTTCTCATCTGTTCTTGAATTTCTTTAAATCACGGCATGTGTTGCTCTTTAAGCATGCTTTACTTTGTCAGACAGGTTCTATATAAGTGAATTCTTGATTCAACAGGTCTGGCAGTAATCAGGCCTACGTGTGGCCAGTGAAATTTAACTTAGCTTTCTAAAATGATGTGGTTAATCACAGTTCTTTCATGATTTAAGAGGAGGGGCAATTAATTTTTCACGTAGGGCCAAGTAGGTTTGGACAGCTTTTTCCCCTTAATAAATGAAATGATCATTTAAAAACTGCATTTTGTATTTACTTGCATTATCTTTGCGTAATATTAAAATTGGTTCGAAAGTCTTTAAGAGCTCTGGCCTGAGAAGTTTTAGGTACTGGAATAACTGGTGTTTTTCCATGCTGCTGGTACAAAACCATCATCTAAAAAGACCTGAAACAACCTAGTACAAACATGGCCAAGTTTTTCTGCACACTCTTTTAATACAATGCCCTTAAGGCCATCTGGACCGGTGGCTTTATGTGTTTTAATTCTACGGGGCACTTTGGTAACCTCCCTTGCCTCTATTCTCATAGATTTAGATTCAATGAGAGTATCATTATTCACATTATTAACACCTATAGTATTGTCAAATCGTGAATAAAAAACATTTCAGTTATTTTCAAATGTATGGGGGTCATCATCAACCAGTTGTATTTGTTTCTGTTGTCTACCCATCATTATGTTTAGTCCCCTCCATGCATCTCTGGCATTACCACTTGTAAATTTCGTCTCAACTTTTCCTTTATACTGTATTTGCGCCTCCTTTATCTTACGTTTGACCTCTTTATTTAGCTCTTTTACTTTGTCTCATTCCTTTAAAAAGCCATTCTCTTCTCATTTAAAGATTGTTTAAGATCTTTGTTAATCCAGGGTTTGTTGTTTGGAAATACTCTTTAACGTTTTTTGTTTGAACCACAGTCTCTGCACAAAAGTTAATATAACCAGTAATTGTGTCATTCAACAACTCATGATCATTGCAGCAATTAAAATCATTAAAAAAACAAGTCCCAATCGGTGCTCTCAAAGCAGTCTCTAAGGTTTGCCACTGAATCTTTAGTCCATGACTGCACCTGCTGGATGACAGGTTTAGTCCTTTTTAACATCTGCCTGTATTTTGGAAGGAAATGGATGACGTTATGGTCTGAATGTCCTAGTGTGGATGTAACCGTGATACATAAGTACTGTCCACATTACCAAAGCATTTATCTAAGGTTTTGTTCAGTCTCGTCGGACAAGTTATATACTGTTCCAAGTTCGGCAAAACCGCTGATATTTCACAGTTATTAAAATCTCCAATGAGAAACACTGGATCGTCCGCTGAATTATGCAACGCCATGTTGTAGCTAGCAGCAATGCCCTCGGCTGCAAGTGAAAAATCTGTCCCAGGCACATAGACCAGAATAACAGTGATTTGTCCGTGGTCTGAATGAAAAAGATAATTCGTAGTCAGCTGAACAGTAGGTTCCACGTACCGTAGCATTGGTTGCCCAACTGTTGTTGACAAACATACATAATCCTCCTCCGATGCTTTTAAATGATTTCTGGCTGTCACGGTCCAGTCGAATTAACGAATATCCCTCGAGGTTTATGTCATCAATCTCCTCCGTTAGCCATGTTTCAGTAATGCAAAGCAAGTTTGTTCTCTTGAAGTCTAGATTATATCTCATTAGTGTTGCAAGTTCAGACATCTTGTTTTTAAGTGAGCGTTAGTTAGTTAGAGTTATTGTGGGCAAAGGAAAACGGCTGCCTCGTCGTTTAAGTCCTATCCTGTGTAATAGCCAAAATGTATTTTGAACGTAGTTACTGAATTTCATCTAACTTTAACTCTATTCATGTAGCCTACTCCTGTTTACTCTGTTGTTTCAGGAGTATAAGCATATGCACCCCCAGCTGTTCTGCATTCATGATCAATACTTTTTTTTTTTTGCTGATTGTCTTGTCAATCTTTTTGATAAAAAGGAAGCTGAATTTGCATTGTTATTGTTCACGTGTTGGTGCTGAGGCGCCGCGTTATAAGCAAACGTTTCATGGTTCACTGTTAGTGTTTTCATACCACACATTTCATGATGGCTATTTTAGAGGTGTGTCTAGCGATCCACAGACTCTTTTGAATGTCATTCAGAACTTTTCGAATTAAAAGCTCTCAATTCATCTCAAAATAAAACATTGTTGCAAAAACATTCTCATACATTTATTTTGAAGGCAAAACCACAAAAGACGAAGTGATTGTGAGTAACTGTTGCTGTCATGACAGATCTATTTCAGGTTGCGAGCGTGGGCCAGATATTATTGCTGGTGGGCCTGTTGCCGACCACTGTTCTATGCAATTGTTTTGATAAAGGGAAACAAGTTACAAGTCTAGTTTCAACATTATTTATTCTTCAAACGTTTCTCTTTAAATACAGTAAATATCAGCTGCATACAAAGTGACCATCATTTGGTTTTTAACTACGGACTTCAACAATTTGGACATGAAGCTGCATTGAGATCCTCATATCTCTGGGATTGAACCATATAGGGCCTTTGAAATGATGATTCCAAAAGAAAGTTTAAGAACCAGAATGTAAAATCATACTGAGATATCTTTAAGACTTCTTGAGTTACAGGCACGCAAACATTGGAAAAATTATATATAGGGCACTGAGACAGGTATGAGCTATGCAATTGTTTTGATCGAGGGAAACATGATACATTTCTAGTCTCAACATTATTTGTTCTTCAGACATTTCTCTTTAAAAGAAAAAAAGAATCGGGTGTATGCAAAGTGACTCACATTTGATTTTTTTTTTACCACTGACTCCTGGAGCCATATTGAGAGCCCTATATCTCTAGAACTGAACCATATAGGACCTTAAAAATGAAGATACCAAAATAAATGTTTGTTAAAACCCGAAATCTAAAAGGGCATTAAGATATCTTTAATACTTCTTGAGTTAAAGACATGCAAACTTTGCAGAAAAATTTAAAAGTGCTTTTTTTCCTATTTTTGAACGGTCACCATTGGCATATAATGCAACAAAGATTACTAAAGTCAACCGATTTTACTAATAGACCAACCAATCTCTCTCTGAAAACAACATAATGCTGCCATCTTTCTGAAGTAATTTTTACCTCCTTGTAATTTGGCTCTGAATCCCAGATGAAAATTTCCATTTTGACCCACCTCAACAAAATAGTGGAATTTTGTTTCTTGAATTTGCTTGATTTGACACTGAATGACCCAAATTAAATCAAAACTTTGTATAAGACACATCTCTGACATGAGCTTTTTCAACAAGCAGTGGGGATCAAATCGGCTTTGGCAAAAAGTGATCTGGACGTGTCCCACCCGTCTACCTGAAAATGACTCTTGTGCATTTTCACTCTCTCTGCAGCCTCTTCAAAGTCTGAGGGCTCACCAATGCAGCTGCCAGAGATTGCTGGGAAGAAGTCAGAAAAGACGAAAGACATTGTAAGACCAACTAGACATGCTGTAAGTAATTGTTGTCCTTTAATGTCAAATCATCTGATTTGTTGCTGCGCAGATATGACAAAAAGGCCTCATATTCAGACAGATTTCTATTGTTTCTATTGACCGTTTCTATTGAACTGAATGATAGATACATTCACACTGAACATTTTTACTCTAGGTGTAGATCTCTCTTTCTTTACTCCTTTTGCTTTATTTGAGGTTTTGGAATTTTATGGATTGTCCATGGTGTTCTTCACCATTAATCAGTCAATCCCTCTGACAATTTAAACTAGGTAGAAGTAGTGAGTTGGATGACGTTTTTGCTTTGTCTGCACATATTGTATTGTAATATTTGATTTTACTGCACTTGGATCTTTTTGAATAGCTGTACATTTTCTGTTCAAGTGAACACCACTCCTTATGAAAGTGGGTTTTTTTTCTTTCCATGTTTAATTGAAAGCTTTTTTAATTACATTTTTTTTAATTGGCAAGACACGTCAAGTTGCTGTGCAGAGACTGAGATGATGATTTGCTGCCTTTTTTTCTTTCAAATTTTTACTGTTACAGTGATGCATCTTTATACCTTATCAACATTCCTGAATTGCAACCACCTTGCACTGTTATTGACTGGCTGAGTACTCTACAAATTATAATTGTAATACAACTTTTCTTTTCATTTGACAGCCTGCGTCGTTCATAGAAGTACACTGCTGTGATTTAGGTTAAAAACTTATAAATACTCAGAACATATCAGACTATCTGTAACAGACAAAGCAATCGTGACATAATAAAAACATTGGTACTCACACTTGTGTGTTGCGACATTTCTGACTTATCCAAAATGGTCAGCACAACATCGTCTTTTAGTTTCAATCTCTCTGAAAATCTTGCGTCGGATTGTGTCTTGTTTAAAAATTAATCTGCAGGATAAAGAACCGAACAAATGACCAGGTTCTTATTGATGCAGTCTGAAACTTTATTAAAAAAAGTTCATCCACTCGTTTCTAATGTTGGGATCAGAAGGAAGGTAGTGCAAAGACTGCACAGCATCTTGTTATCCTCTGAGCCATCTTTATCATTTGGTTGCTGAGTAAACCTGTGTTTGCCTCTCTCGTTATTTACCTACTGCATGTGCAAAAAGAGGCAGTGATGTAGAAGTAGGCACATGTAAAAGGCATATGTCAAGTTGCTGTGTAGAGACAGAGATGTTGATTAGATTTATTTCTTTCAAATTGTTACTGTTACAGTGATGCATATTTATGCCTTATCAACATTCCAGAATTGCAACCACCTTGCACTATTTTATTGACTGGCTGAGTACTCTACAAATTATTATTGTAATAATACAACTTTTCAGTGTGAAAGAGAGGAATCAATTTAAGAGTGCTGTCGACAAAGACCCTTACATGTAGACTTTTCCCACACCTCCAGGATCTCACTGCTCTGGCCAAGGAGCTGCGTGCAATGGAAGATGTGCGACCTCATAATAAGGTGACAGATTACTCCTCATCGAGTGAAGATTTAGATTCAGATGTAGATGATGACGTGGTGGAGCAGGAGCAGGGTGATGAATCTACTTCAGGAGCAGAGGACTCAAGGACATGGCATGTGACACAGTCCACTTAATTAAAACACTACTCAGGAAACCATATAGAACACCACACATCTTTTAAGGATGAATTGTTTTTCCTCTCCAGCTCATCAAAGTTGAATAATGGTGAAACAGAGTCAGTGAAAACCATGCTTGTTCATGATGAATCGGAGAATGATCCAGCCTCCACCACACCTAGCAAAGATGTAACTTTAATCGTTAGACAGGTATTGTAAAAATTATTTGTTTTCTCAATTCATTTCAATTTCACATATTATATCACATATTTTGTCATCATGTGTTCCTTTTGTTTGGGGGGGGGGGGGCATTTGTTTTGTCAAAAAAAAAAAAAGTGTACTTTTTTTTTTTTTTTTTTTTTTTTTTTTTTTTTTTAAGAGCAGGACAAAACAAACGAGTCAAATACAGTGTTTAAGCTGATAACTTCTGCAGAATGCAGCATTCCTTCCCTCAGACCCTCGTTCTCTTTTTAGCTGAGTTCATACTGAACTGTCCCTGTTCTTGGTTCCAGAGCATAGCTGAGAGAAAGCATTTGCGTCCCATTCCTGGGCCCAGTCTGGGTCCAGGTTTGAGCCCTTCACACAGTCAAAGTCACCAGGAGAGAAACTGCTATGCAGGCTGCATTCACCTGCTGCCTGACCTCATCCAGCAGAGCCATCACTCCCCTTCATCCTCCCCCTCATCCAGTCATGGCAGCCCATCTATGTCCCCCCAGATTCCCATGGACATGCTGGTAGTCAGTGAGGTATGTCCCCTGCCCTCGGCACTGAATTCTGCTGCGGTCTTCATGTGGGCTCTACTATTCTGACTGCTTCTAATAAAACCATACTTTTTTTGAGGCCATAGTAGCACATAAAGGCCTCTTCCCACCAAATGCAAGAAATCACAAGCCATTGGTCAATCCATAGCAAGCGCAAAATGAATATCAGCTTTTCATACAGCAGATGGTGCACAACAGACATTTTATCTGTGCATGTCTCTAGCTATTTTTTTTTAGCTTATTTCAACTCGTAAGTCTAATTTGTAATCTGAGAGAATCTGTGAATGTTGACAAGATCAGTTGTCTTAAGTGGAAAAATAGTCGGTTTGCTAAAGAGTCTGATGTATGGCTGAGCAATAAAACTATCGCGATATAATTTTCCTCGATAAAACTATAACAAGAGTTTGATTAATGTTTATGCACCAAAAGTGGAATGAAACAGCGCTACTAATTTGAACCGTGCCACACGGACCATTTGTCCACTCGCAGGGCTCTCAGGTCTCACGCATTCACCATGAGACACACGCATTTCAACCAGTTCAAATGCTCACACACCACACCTTGTATTTCTCATGCTGAGAAGTAAGGGATAACTTGTCCCGCTATATACAATTAATGGACAAGGCTAAGACATATGGAGGGAAGTTTTCTGCAGAGTTCATATTCATAGCGGCTCGAGTTATGCAAAGTTAAATGCCACCTACCAGCCAATCAGAAATTAGAATGTTTCCATGTAAATTACGTGATCCCGCTGCAAGCACGTTCGTTACTAGGCAATATGGATGTGCACACCATACATACAGTGGTGTGAAAAGGTTTTTGCCCCCTTCCTGTATTTCATCATTTAAAAACTGCATTTTGTATTTACTTGCATTATCTTTGCGTAATATAAAAATTTGTTTGATGACCCTGTCTTATTTTTTGTCCTATTTCAGACACAGTCTGCCAGCAACACACTTCAAAAACACAAGTCGTCTTCCTCTTTTACCCCATTTATCGACCCACGTCTTCTACAGATTTCCCCTTCCAGTGGCAGTTCCCTCAACAACATGGGTAAGTCATTCTGAAGTCATGGGCAAATATTTCTTCAAGACCTGAGACTTATGTGAGGATATTTATTGTGACAACAATATGTCTATCAATAGAAATGTTGCTATATTGAGTATACTGGGGTATGCAAATATATATATACAGTATATGTGTGAAATATGTGTTTACATTCTTGATTAATACATTTTAGCTAAATACATTTAAATCACAAGCTGATTGTATGAGTGTGTTTTCTCAGCAGGCTTTAGTAATGAAGGACGTCTGCTGGACCCATCTCGTAAGGGCTCTGTGGTGAATGTAAACCCAGTAAACACTCGCCCACAGAGTGACACACCAGAAATCCGCAAATACAAAAAGAGGTTCAACTCGGAGATTCTGTGTGCTGCACTTTGGGGTATGTACTACATAATAATAGCCCACTGGAAGTAGGACATGTGGATACAGAAAATGAACACCTTATTGTTAATTTTTCATCACTCTCTCTTTTTCTTATTTCCTTGTGTAGGAGTAAATCTGTTGGTAGGAACTGAAAGTGGCCTCATGCTTCTTGATCGAAGTGGGCAGGGGAAAGTTTATCCACTTATTAACAGACGCCGTTTTCAACAAATGGATGTTCTTGAAGGCCTTAATATTCTAGTGACAATATCAGGTTAAAGAATATATGACTGACTTGTCAGAGCATTTTTAAATTCTTGTTCATTCTTTTAGCGAATATTTGAATTTCCTATTTGTAACCTTTTTACAGGAAAGAAGAACAAACTGCGAGTTTATTATCTGTCATGGCTGAGGAACAAGATTCTGCATAATGACCCTGAGGTGGAAAAGAAACAGGGTTGGACTACAGTGGGGGAGCTGGAGGGATGTGTGCACTACAAAGTCGGTACGTTTCCAGCTGTCAGGCATGGTTAGTACAACAGGAATCTGTAAAATACAATTATAAAAATTTCTCTCTTTTTTTTGTCACTTTCTAGTTAAATATGAAAGAATCAAGTTCTTGGTTATTGCCTTGAAAAATTTTGTGGAAGTGTATGCTTGGGCACCAAAGCCGTACCACAAGTTTATGGCCTTTAAGGTGAGTGCAATACCCGACATACTCAAATCACACCATTTTCCCACCTAATTCAGCTTCAATGTATACTTCTCTTCACACTGAAGGTGCTGGATGCAAAATTTTGGAATAATGTCAATCCACAAATCTGACTTGTGATGCAGCACTATAATTCACATTGTTCGTTCATTTAGAACTGGTTCCCCAACTGAGCCTAGTTTCTCTTGAGGTTTTTTTGTCCATTTCTGTCACCTGATGATGGAGTTTGGGTTTCTTTGGCTTGTTTAGTTGGGGTTTGACAAACAATTAATATTCAGTAATACACCACTGACACTATCGGATAACTGTATTTAGCTGAATAACAATATTAGT
Source organism: Sinocyclocheilus grahami (assembly GCF_001515645.1). NCBI lineage: Eukaryota > Metazoa > Chordata > Actinopteri > Cypriniformes > Cyprinidae > Sinocyclocheilus > Sinocyclocheilus grahami. The sequence goes on along the minus strand of NW_015506269.1, from coordinate 65,732 downwards.
CTTTTTAGAGCTGCTTTACAATTGATTTTCTTTTTATAACTGACAACATTGCACCATTGACACTGCTGTCATTTCATAATTGAAGAGTTTTACAACACTAACGCCGTTTATTTCTGTGAAGATGCTTTCAACAAACAATCAGTATTGTACAGTCAAACCAAAATTTATTCAGACACCTTCAACATTTCACACATTATCACGGTTTATTCGCTATAGTTTTAAAAATGGTAATAAAATATTACAAGAACTCAGAGTTAAACTGTGTTCGAACAAATTCATCTCAGATGTCAGATAACACTTAAGCAAAACATGGTCAGGTCAAAGTGTCTGATTAATTTTTGGGTATAATATGTCACAGTTTACTTTTATTTTGCTATCCTCACTTACATAAACTATAGTGTCCTGCACTCACTAGTAAAAAAAAAAAAAATTCTAAAATTATATCGGTGTCTGAATAATTTTTGGTTTGACTGTATAAAGCGCTATAGAAATAAAGGTGACTTGACATTGAATTGCAGGTTTTAGTCAAATGTAAAGTTTTTGAAAATCTGAGTGGTGGTTGTCTCTTAACTGACATTACCATCTTGTTTCGTAGTCATTTGGAGACCTGGTCCACAAGCCTCTCTTAGTTGATCTGACTGTGGAAGAGGGTCAAAGATTAAAGGTCATCTATGGCTCCTGCTCTGGTTTTCATGCTGTAGATGTGGATTCAGGGGCAGTTTATGACATCTACCTTCCCACACACGTAAGCTCTTTTAGGACTTTGACTACTGAATTAAATTTTGTCTGATGCTCTTTTTTTATTCCAGCTTTTAACATTGTGATCTTTACTGTTTTAAATTAGTTTAAGGACAGATCATACTTGCTGTAATCATTTTAATCAAATACTTTGCACTTTTTCTTTTTCTCAGATTCAAACAAATATCCAAACCCACGCCATCATCATCCTCCCAAACACAGAAGGCATTGAGCTGTTGGTGTGCTATGAGGATGAAGGCGTGTATGTAAACACTTATGGAAGGATCACCAAAGACGTGGTGCTTCAGTGGGGTGAGATGCCCACCTCTGTGGGTAAGTTGAATTTTTGTGAAGGGTTTATATTCCACTTCAGATTACAGAATACATGTTCTTTGTTTTCCCTAGTGGAAAACAAGAGTCCAGTGGTGGATGAAGTACATTAATAATTTGCTTGAGTACAGCTACCCTAATGAAATATTAAAGGGTTAGTTCACCCAAAAATGAAAATTCTGTCATTAATTACTCACCCTCATGTCGTTTCAAACCCGTAAGACCTTCGTTCATCTTCGGAACACAAATTAAAATATTTTTGATGGAATCTGAGAGCTGTCTGACCCTGCATAGACGGCGATACAACTGAAATGTTCAAACGTAGTCCAAAAACGTAGCAAGGAGATCTGTAAAATAATCCATGTGACATCAGTGGTTCAACCGTAATTTTATGAAGCTACGAGAATAATTTATGTGCGCAAAAGCAAAAAAAACGACTTAATTCAACAATTTGTCTCCTCCGCATCACCCTGGTGCCATTTTGGAGAATATCCGCTGGACGTAAACAGTGCTGTTCTGTGTAAGCTGCGTCATGCCAGATACGCTGTTTCCATTTAGATCAAATCACAACAACATAGGAAACAGATCCGGCGTGACGCAGCTGACACAGAACAGCATACGTTGTTTACGTCCAGCGTATATTCTCCAAAATGGCACCAGGGTGATGCGGAGGAGGTGAATTGTTGAATAAAGTCGTTGTGTTTTGTGTTTTTTCCGTACAAAAATTATTCTTGTATCTTTGTATAATTGCGGTTGAACCACTGATGTCACATGGATTATTTTACAGATCTCCTTGCTATGTTTCTGGACTTGGGAACATTTAAGTTGTATTGCTGTCTATGCAGGGTCAGACAGCTCTCAGATTCCATCAAAATATCTTAATTTGTGTTCCGAAGATGAATGGAGGTTGTACGGGTTTGAAACGACATGAGGGTGAGTAATTAATGACAGAATTTTCGTTTTTGGGTGAACTATCTCTTTAAATGGTAACTTTGCACACCATCAGTCAAATCCTCTGCATACTCAAAATCATATTTCTCCAACTTCTTGGTTCATTAGTTAACTGGAGACTTGCTCCATCTGAAACATTGAATCAGTAAGTTGTGACAGCATACAGATACCTGTTCTGTTCACAGTTTCTGACATAATCTAAATGCTTGAGTGTGCTGACAACAGGACAAATGGAAGAGTAATGTTTGCGTTTTCAACGTGTCTTGTTTAAATAGCTTGTTTGCATCTCTGTACAGCCTTCAGAAGGAACAAGTGGATGGTTTATTTTTAATAGTTGCCAGGTTGACGGCAGCTCACCACTGTATATGTGTGTGTGTGTGTGTGTTTTATCTATACTTGTGAGGACCAAATGTCCTCATGTTGTGAAATACTTTGACAACCCACTAGTGTGGACATTTTACTGGTCCTCACTAGTTAAAAAGGCTTATAAATCAGCCAAAAGATGTTTCTATTTAAATCTAGCATTCTGCACATGTTTCAGTGATGGGTAAGTTTAGGGGTAGGGGTTGGTTTAGATGATAATGATGAAAATATCATTAACCTGATAGAAAGTTAATGAAAGTCCATGCAATGTCCTCACTAAGATAGCGAAACAAACATCTGATGTGTGTGTGTGTGTGTTTGTTTGTTTTCTTTATCTGATTTTGATTATGTCAGGAATATATTAGTTAATTGAACTCTGCATTTTTTTGTAGCTTACATCAGATCGAACCAGATCATGGGCTGGGGGGAGAAAGCTATTGAAATCCGTTCTGTGGAGACTGGTCACCTGGATGGTGTGTTCATGCACAAGAGGGCACAACGGTTGAAGTTTCTCTGTGAAAGAAATGACAAGGTTAGACATCCACACAGAATTCAGCAAAAAAATTAAAAGATTATGGCATACCTTATGGAAGCAAAAAAAAAAAGGCAGCATCCTACTCACTTTCATGTCATTCCAAACCTGTAGGATTTGTCTGTTTTACATGGAGTGCAGAAAGAGAAGAATGTCTGCCACAGATATTCCTGTTGTCCAATGTGATATTCCAATGTCACATTAAAATGGCAAGTGTTACATTATTTTCCTGACAGATAAAAATAGACTGTAATGGAAAATTTACAGCTCACTCAAACTGGCTGTTAAAGATTATTTGTGGCTCAGCCTTTTTATACCAAAGAGCATTTCACAAAAATTGCATTTAAAAAAAAAAGTTTTTTTTTTTTTTTTCATCAAATGAATTTCACACTTTTAGCCAAACTGATGCTTCACCCAGACTTTTTGAAAGATAGCATCTTTGGCCATTAAAAAACATTGTCATTCGAACCAGTATTTTGAAAGAAACAATGTTGCTGGCTGAAATTATCTTCCGTGTAATTGGCTGATTTGAACAATTTAATTAAAGTAATTAATTCAATAGGTGTTCTACATTCTTATTGGTGTTTTGTGCACTCCACATTTAGTGCTTAAAAGATGCCATATCACCAAAGGTGTTTATATTTGTTTCTTTTTTGTGTTACACTTTATTTTATGGTATTCTTGTTAATAATTGCAAGTAATACACTGCTCAAAAAATTAACCACTTAATAATCACAGTTCCACTATAACACCAAGTCAGTTAAACTTCAGGGATATCAGTCTGTCCAGTTAGGAAGTGTAAGTGATTGTGAATCAGTTTCACCTGCTTTGGTGTAAATCAAAGTGACAAGGCTAAACAACCCCCAAAAAGGGAATGATTTTGCAGGTAGTGACCAGCACAGAAAATTGCTTTCTCCTTAACCTTCCTGATAGATTTCTCTAGTTTTGTGTTTTATTAGGGTCAGTACTTATAGCATGGGGCAGTACCTGCAACCCAGTCAGGTTGCACAGGTAGTCCTGCTTCATACAGGATGACGTGCTGTCGCATTGAGGTTTGGTCTGTCTCCCTGCTCAGTCCCAAGAGCATGAAGGAGGTACTGAGCCTGACCATAAATGTGGTCATGTAAAATTTGACCACAACCCCGGCACTTATTGAATTTTTTCACATTAAATACCAACTATTGTCCTGTAAAAATAAAAAGCAGCATTTAATAATAATAAAATGACAATATATAATAATAATAATTAATATAATACAATACAATAAAACTATTAATAGAGTTTTTATTATTAAAGTATTTGCCAAAAGTTTGGAAACATTACAATTATTAATGATTTTGAAATAAATCTCTTCTAAGGCTGCATTTATTTTATCAAAAATAAAGTAAAAACAGCAATATTGTGAAATATTAATACATATAATTTAAAAAAAGTGTTCTATTTTAATATATTATAAAATTTAATTTATTCCTGTGATGCAAAGCAGAATTTTCTGCATTATTACTCCAGTTTTCAGTATCACGTGATCTTTCAGAAATCATTACAATTTGATTTGATGCTCAAGAAACATTTCTGATTATCATCAGTTTAAAACACTTGTGCTGCTTCATATTTTGTGTGGAAATGGTGATACATTTTATTTTTTAGGATTCTTTGATAAATAGAAAGTTGAAATATATTTATTACATTTATTAAAACATTTATTAAATATACAATTTTTTTTTAGTTTGCATGATAGGACTAGGTATTATGATCCCAATATTCAGCACCATAGAACATTTTACCTTAGACACAGCAATTGTTACACTCTGATTTTGGTTCAGCAAGAATCCAGGAACATGGCCTAATCCATGGCCGTGGTACTTGCCTCCAGTGCTTAATTTGTAAATGAATAATTGCTGGATCCAAAACAGCAATTAAAAGGCGCTGTGCCGGACACTGAAAATACAACTTAAGTTTTCCCGGAACATTCAATGACGTCACTAAACGGTGATGCCACAATTATAAGAGAGCATCGTTCACAAGTTTCTGCATTAACCTAACTAGGGCACAGCTTCAAACCCTGGGTCAAAAATGGGTTGCCAGGATGATTTTAGGAAAATGTATATCTACGATACATTAAAAATAAAAAAAATGTGTTTTGATAAAAATTTAATTAAATCATAGTATAAATATGTGAAAAATATCTGACTTAAGTAACAGTTTTAATTAAACGTGCATCCTTGCTTTATTTCACACAATCACAAATGTTCTGTTGTTATTTTGAGTGTGCAAAAATAAAAGTAAACACTTTGTGCTTTCGAATTATGTCTTACTCTTATCTGTATGACCAAAAATGATGTATTTTATGTTTCAGCTGTTCGATCGCACCGGCGCCTCACGCGCTCTCAAACACACACACACCACATATCTCAAACTTGACATCGCAGTCTGTTCATTATCAAAATAAAATAGTCAACCAAAAATATAAAAGGTTATACTGATCAATTTAAATAGTCCATGGTATACAGTCGTGGTCAGAATTATTGGCACCCTTGATAATATGATCAAAAAAGGCTGTAAAAAAAATCTGCATTAATCATTTTGATCTTTTATTTCTCTAATACACATTGGACACAATTAACGGCACCCTTTTATTCAATGCTTTTTGAAACCTCCATTTGGCATAATAACAGCTCTGCATTTCTCCTATAATGCCTGATGAGGTTAGAGAGCACCTGACAAGAGATCAGAGATAATTCCTTCATCCAGAATCTCTGCAGATCCTTCAGATCAGAATCAGAATCAGAATGAGCTTTATTGCCAGGTATGTTTACACATACGAGGAATTTGACAGAAGCTCCACAGTGCAACAGAATGACAGTGACAAGACAGGACACAGATAATAAAAAGAATAATATACAAATATACAAATTAGACAATGTTCAAAAAAAGCAAAAACACAATATATAATATAGACAATTTTGTATGTACAGGTATGATATGTGCAAATTTGAAATGCAAATAAGTATGTGTTTTAAATAAATAATGTATACTAATGTTGTGTTCCGCGATTATTTTTAAGTGTTCATGAGATGGATTGCCTGAGGAAAGAAACTGTTCCCGTGTCTAATCGTTCTGGTGCTCAGTGCTCTGTAGCGTCGACCAGATGGCAACAGTTCAAAGAGGGAGTGTGCTGGATGTGAGGGGTCCAGAGTGATTTTGCTAGCCCTTTTGCTCACTCTGAATGAGTACAGTTCTTGGAGAGTGGGGAGGGTTGTACCAATGATTCGCTCAGCAGTCCGGACTATCCTCTGTAGTCTTCTGAGGTCAGATTTGGTAGCTGAGCTGAACCAGACCATTATAGAAGTGCAGAGGACAGATTCAATGATGGCGGAGTAGAACTGTTTCAGCAGCTCTTGTGGCAGGTTGAACTCCCTCAGCTGGCGAAGGGGGGTTAAAGTGTTAAAGGCCGAGCTGAAGTCCACAAACAGGATTCTCACATAAGTCCCTGGTCTGTCTAGATGTTGCAGGATGTAATGCAGTCCCATGTTGACTATCATCCACAGACCTGTTTGCTCTATAGGCAAACTGCAGGGGGTCTAGTAAGGGTCCAGTGATGTCCTTCAGATAAGCCAAAACCAGTCTTTCAAATGATTTCATGGCCACAGACGTTAGAGCCACAGGTCTGTAGTCATTAAGTCATAGTAATTTTGGGTTTCTTTGGGACGGGGATGATGGTGGAGCGTTTGAAGCATGAAGGGACTTCGCACAGCTCCAGTGATCTGTTGAAGATCTGTGTGAAGATGGGGGCCAGCTGGTCAGCACAGGTTTTCAGACAGGCTGGTGTCACACCGTCTGGGCCTGGTGCTTTTCTTCTCTTTTTCTTTCTGAAGACCTGACGCATGTCATCTTCACTGATCTGGAGTGCTGGAGGGGGGTAGAGGGGGGTTGCAGGAGGTGTGAATGGTGCTTTTTCAAACCGGCAATAGAACTCGTTCAGATCGTCTCCCAGTTGTTGATTCTCCACAGTGCTGGGGGATGGTGTCTTGTAATTGGTGATGTCTTTCAGACCTTTCCACACTGAAGCAGGATCACTGGAAAATAATTGGTTCTTTAGCTTTCCAGTATAATTCCTTTTTGCCACTCTGATCTCCTTTTCCAGTGTGTATTTGGCCTGTTTATACAAGACATTGTCCCCCTTCCTGCAAGCATCTTCTTTGGCCTGACGGAGCTGTCTGAGTTTTGCAGTGAACCATGGTTTGTTGTTGTTGTAGGTTAAATGAGTAGGAATGCACATGTCTTCAGAGAAACTGATATAAGATGTCACAGTCTCTGTGAGCTCATCCAGATTGGTGGCAGCAGCTTCAAAAACACTCCAATCAGTGAGGTCAAAACAAGCGTGTAAATCCTGCTCTGCTTCATTAGTCCATCTTTTTACAGTCCTTAATACAGGTTTAGCTGATTTCAGTTTCTGCCTGTAGGTCGGTATAAGATGAAC